>NW_012098432.1:5046414-5059945 GCF_000951045.1 Mandrillus leucophaeus
TGTGTGTGTGTGTGTGTGTGTTACAGATTAAGACAATCATATGAAATAGACGCCTAGGGCTGATCTCACCCTCTTTTGGAGTCCTATCTCCCTGGCTAAAGTCAAAGATACAATAGCCTGGATTTTATATACTTGTAAATTCTGTGGACCATATGTGAGGCAGAAATGTCAGTGAATATTTTTTCTCACAAAATGGATTTTTCATAAAGAGACTGAACAGATTGTGAACTAATTGTCAAAAGAAAACCTTGGGATTACTTCTCTTATATTCTGCATAGATTTGGAAGAGAGAGTGAAAGGCTAGAAAAGGAAAACCTAGTATTTAAGAAAAGGGATTTGCCTCATGTTCTTCCACGATGCCAGTAGTACAAAACTGTGAGGATAAATCTGCAAGGAAAAACTATACCTGCTAGCTTCAATTCTAAAAGGATTGTAAGCTCCCTTCTCTCTCTCTTTCTCTCTCTCCCCCCCCCTTTTTCTCTCTCTCCCTAAGCACTAAAAATTTTAGATATAAAGCTTAAAGAATATTTAAAAGCACTATAAAATTGACAAAATAGTGGAAAAATATCAGACAAAATACAAGAAAATACTGACAAAATATAGGAAAAAGGAGGACCCAGAGAAAGAAAGATACTACTAAAGCCATTATAGCCTCAAAGATATTTATCAACTTAGCAAATTCCATGAGTAAGGGGGCCAGAAGACATAATCCAGAGGCTGTTCAAGATGAGGGCTCAAATAGACTGTCCCTCCATACAGTTGGAACTTCAGAGAGCTATCCCCTCAGATTAAACCCACCATATCCTTAAGAATGGTGGCACTAAGCAAAAAAATGAGGAAAAACACCTCATTTGAATTTGCAGTGTATGTGAAGTAATCTAAACTCTATTCGATCTGTAGGTGCTCCTAGAAAACTAACAGATTGATAAAAACAAAAGACCTCTGTTGTAATGTACTTTTATTCTATGTGTTCTCATAAATAGTTTTCCAAAGGAAATATGCAGCTCACACAAAAAAAGCTACATCAGGAAACAACACACCAAGAAAGAATTAGATCATTAGCAAACATTAATAGATATACAAAGTCTTCAGATATTTAAATTATTAGTCCTAGGTTATAAAACAACTATATTTACTATTTTTTAGAAATAAAACACAAACTTGGAGATAAATGTGAAGAACTATTAAAAAGTTACCTAGTAGATCTGAAAATGAAGCAAATTGAATCTAAAAAAGAAAGCCACAACAAATGAAATGTAAAACTCAGTAGATAAATTTGACATTGGATTAGACATAGCCGAAAATACAATTAGCAAACTAGAAAGTAAGTCAACATAAATTATTTAGATGTAGCATAGAGAAATAAAGAGATGAAAAATATTAAAAAATAATTGCTGGGCGAGGGGCAGTGGCTCACACGTGTAATCCCAGAACTGTGAGAAATAAATGTCTACTGTTTCAGCCACCCAGTCTATATAGTATTATGTTATAGCAGCCCAAGCAGGCTAAGAAATATACAAGCTCAAGTTTATTTACAATTTCATTAAACACAAAGGGACAAAATATGCCTGTAAAAGATAAAATTGTCATACTAGATAAAAAACAAAATCCAACTATATGCTATATGTATGTACAAAAAACAAGGCTAGAAAAAGATTGAAACAGGCCAGGCATGGCGGCTCACGCCTGTAATCCCAGCACTTTGGGAGGCCAAGGCGGGTGGATTACGAGGTCAGGAGTTCAAGACCAGCCTGGCCAACATGGTGAAACCCTGTCTCTACTAAAGATACAAAAAATTAGCCAGGCATGGTAGCATGCACCTGTAATCCAAGCTACTTGGGAGACTGAGGCAGGAGAATCGCTTGAATACAGGAGGCGGAGGTTGCAGTGAGCTGAGATTGTGTCATTGCACTTCAGCCTATGTGACAGGGTGAGACTCCATCTCAAAAAAAAGAAAAAGAAAAAGGTTGAAACAAAAGGAAAGAAAAAGATAAAGCATGTGAATTTTAACCAAAAGGAATGAGTTGAAACTGATCTCTGGAAATCAAAATTGTAGTAAAATATACTACTGTTAGGTTGGTGCAAAAGTAATTGCGAATTTTGCCATACTTTCAATGGCAAAACCACAATTACTTTTGAACCAATCTATAGCAATAAAGAGGGTCATTTCAAAATAATAAAGGTTCAGTTAACTAGGAAGATGAAATAATTTTAAATACATGCACTTAATAACAAAGTTCAAAATGTGAATGTGTAGAACTACAAGGAGAAAGAGACATAATCATGGTAGAGATTGTAACACACTTTCTCAGTATTTTATCCAATATTTTGATCAAAGAGACAAAAATCATCAGTAAGTGTACACTCTATTCAATGAATGGTGGTAGGACAATGGATATCTGTAAAGAAAAATAGAAATAAAGTTGGACATTACCTTACATCAGATACAAAAATCAATCTCAGATAGAAAAGCCTGAACTGAAAGGTAAAATTATAAAGTCATTATGACCTCAGAGAGAGGATTTATTAAGCAGTGCACAAAAAGAACTAGTTACAAAGTGAGTCGATTTGTAGAGAGACAGATATAAGGTATTTTTACATTTATTGGAAGCATCAGACTTTCTTCCTTCTGTTACACTGGTGTCAATAAATGAGTTCTAATGTAAGGGAAAGCATTGTCACACGTGGCAAGATAATGCACTTTGATGTACCCAACTCTACAAAGAACATCAGTTCTTGAGGATGGAACTAGAGTGGTTTTACTGAGAGTGGTTTAGAAAGCCTGGTCACTTTAAGAGTCTTCCATTCCAGTCTCTTAAGATTCTAATTGTCGCCCTACTCCCCCAACCTATCCTCCAAAAGCATTGCTCATAATGAATAGTAGGCTTTACCAAAAAAAAAAAAAAAAGAAAGAAAAGATAAGAAATTTTATTCAATGAAAGGCTCAATAAAGAGAGGGATAACATTGAATTACTAATATCCAGAATATGTAAAAACCCTCATTTTTAAAAAGAGCTTTAAATTAAAAGAACCTTGAAGCAAAACTGGAATCTGTTCTATTCTTTTTGAAAAACAGGATTTCTTTGGAGTACTATTAAAAGACTAAGAAGGTTCTTATACCCAAGATAAATACTGTGTTTTATCAAGATACTTTTTGGGCTTTATGTTGTCTTGTCTTTTTTTTTTTCTTCAACTTTTATCCTAAATTTCAAGGTACATGTGCAGGATGTGCAGGTTTGTTACACAGGTCAACGTGTGCCATGGTGGTTTGCTGCACAGCTCATCCCATCACCCGGGTATTAAGTCCAGCATCTCTTAGCTATTTTTCCTGATGTTTTCCCCCACCGCCAGTCCCCAAGCAAGCCACAGTGTGTGTTGTTCCCCTTGATATGTCCATGTGTTCTCATCAGAGAACTTCTGGTTTTTTTTAAAGACAAAACTTTATAAAAACATGAGCAAAAGACTTGGATAGGAACTTCAGAGAATAAAATCCAAATGGTCAATAAATAATGAAATCATATTCAATCTCATTAATAATTAGAAAGATATACATTAAAACCACAAAGAGAAATTATTATACCCCAAAGATGCATAAAAAGTAAAAAGTTTGATAATATGATGTCTTGACAAAGATGTGGAGTCTTATATACTGCTAGTGAGAAGAAAAATTGGTAGAAGTGTTTTCAAGAAGTTTAGCATGATCTGACCCTATGAAAGAACAATTTCAGTCCTAAATATATACCCCATACTACATGTATGTGCATTAAGACACATGTATAATAAGGTTCATGGCCGCATCATTTGTAATAGCCAAAAATTAAAACAATACAATGTTTTTCAAAAGTAGAAAAGATAAATAATGACATAGTCATACAATAGGATACTAAACAGTTACTTCTTTGCTAAAGTAATCACTGTCTTGAATTTCATGATGATCATTTATTTGCTTTTCTTGTAGTTTACTATTTCTTACACATTCCTAAATAATATAATTTGTCTATTTTTGGCTTTACATCGATGGAATCAAATGATACTTGTTTTTTCCTCTTATCCTTATGTTTGTTAGATTCATATGGCCATATGTATGTTCTCTCTCACTCTTTCTAAGACATACCCACAATCTCACTCATAAAACAGAAGAAAATGAAATGTTACATTTTTCCAAACAAGAAATCCAAAACATGTTATCAATATTACTTCAAAGACTCAAGTAATCCAAGTTCAGAGACTGAGATAGTCCATTCAATGAGCCAACTGAGCATCTGCTATCATTTTGATTACAGTTGGAAATCTGTGTAACTTTAGCAAGTCACTTCTCTGACTCAAGATATAATAATTTCTTGACTATCTATTAGTCCTCAAAGAGGTTTTCTTTATTGTCAGCCATCCCTACTGGAATTTAAGAGGGTCAGCTTTAAGAGGGCAGGAACTTTGTCTGTTTTGTTCATTACTGTATGCCACGCCACTCAGAACAGTGGTTCTGGATCATAGTAGATGCTGATTAAATATTTGCTATGAACAAATAATGGAATTTCTCTTAGAGCTGTCTTCTTAAAAATTATTTGTTCTGCTACGTTTTATTCACTCTCCACATAGGCTGATGCCAGTTAGGCTTTTCATAATGCTGCTCATGCACCCCTTGGCTAGAATGCATCATAAAACTGACTTAAGAAGTGTTCTGCTTTCACATTTTAAAAACCTGAACAGCCAGGCGGATTTCCAACTTACTTTCTGCAGAGATATAATGATGACAAAGTTACAAGGCAGGATTAATATGTACACTTCCAAGTAATTTCTAGTCACTTGGTTGCTTCAGTGATATTTCTGCCAATAGTCATTCCCTCCTGCTGAGGCAGCTAAGGAGGACTGGCAACTCTAGTTTTCGGTTCAAAAAGAGTAATATGGTGTAAGGTAGAACCTATTCTCAACACTTTTCCAAGGATTCTTCTTCCACATTTTATTCATTTGAAGGCCTGGAAATTGACACATGACCTTTCACCCACTACTGATTTTTAAAATGAGTATTTTAGAATCCAAATATAAGTTAGCAGTGGGATTTTAGAGCAAAGTTTCTACTTCTAAAGAACATATATAGGTAGTATGCATAGAATCACTATAGATGTCTGTTTCTCTAACCATAAATTCCCTTGATCATCCCAGTGCTATAGGAAAGTCTCTTAGAGGACTGAGACTGAACCCTTTAAAGCTGTGTGCAGGTGGGTGTTCTAGGCATTCTGAAGATAATTCAGGTTATTTCATTTTCAATCATTCCTTAAACTTCTTGATTGGTGGAATACTTGAATTAAAATATCTGGAAGTGTTCGGAGAAAAGTTGAGTGTTGGGAGAGAAGCTGAGGCAGGGCTTACATGTCTGCTAGACTTGCTGGCTCCCAGCTTCTAGCACTCCCATTATCTCAAGCAGCCATATGTTTCTCATTCACTTGATAGCTGTTTCCTTTCAACCCCCACATCCTCACCACCTGTTTCTTTGTTTGAGCACCAATAAATAGCGTGTTCAGGGCCTTCTTAGCCTCCACACTCTCAGTGACCCCCTGGTCCCACTTTTTCTCTCTCAAACTGTCTTTTTCTTATTCCTTTGACTCCGCCAGACTTTGTCACCCACATGACCTGGTGTTGGGTCTGATCACTCCAACACAGAAAAGCTTACAAAAATCAAAGGATTATCCAGTGGCCCAATCAACTCTTGAGCTCTTAAGTAAAACTTCCTAGGTCTTCTTGGTCTTCTTTCTCTTGCAGGAATTTTCCAGAATTTCTGAGGTATCTGTTTTTGACTCAGATCTTTTAGGTAGCCCTATGTTCTCAAGGAGAAAGGAGCTATGGGCCTCTTTTCTGTGCCACAATGACACCAATCCAAGGAGGGTTCACTACCTTCTTCTACTTAGGTCAACATTAAAATTGAGAAACATTTCTTCATTATGTCATAATGTATGTCTATTTCTCAATGTCCACTTTCCCACCACTGTGTGTTATCAGTCACAGTCATAAATGAGAGGTTGGTAAGATGTGCTTATTTATTTAGTAATATACATTTAGTCAAAACTTTTAAAGTATGGAATTCTCTATATTTAACCAACAAAAATTTCCCATACACATTCTTATTAATGAAAACTTCACAAAGAAATAAAACCAAGGTTGATGCACATGAAGACATAAACCACTCTTAAGTAATTTAAAAGATACTGTATAAAAATTATAAACTGTATTTTGTGCTAGGAACAAAAGATGTGGTAGAAAGAGCTAA
Source organism: Mandrillus leucophaeus (assembly GCF_000951045.1). Classification (NCBI taxonomy): domain Eukaryota; kingdom Metazoa; phylum Chordata; class Mammalia; order Primates; family Cercopithecidae; genus Mandrillus; species Mandrillus leucophaeus. The sequence continues at coordinate 5,052,677 of NW_012098432.1, forward strand.
TCAAGATCAAAAAGTTTATATTCTAACACTATGTTTTTGACTCAATATGTAATCTTGAAAAAATCATTTTGCTTTCTTATGTCTCAGTTTCTGTTAAAGGAAGAATATAATCCATACATATCACAACTGGAAAAGTCAAATGAGATCATGATGTGAAATTATTTATGATATTTCCATGAATGTGAGAAAGTATTGTGATTATTATTACTGTTACATATTAAATTACATGTGAAATTTCTGACAGACAAGAAGTCCTCAATAAAAATTACAGTTATGCATCACATAATGACACTTCAGTCAAAGATGAATCACATACATGAAGGTGGTCCTCCAAGAAAACAATGGAGCTGAAAATTTCCTATTGCCTAGTGACTTCATAGTTATTGTAACTTCATAGCATAAAGCATTACTCGTGATTGTGATGTTGGTGTAAACAATACTATGCTGTCAGTTGTATAAAAGTATCACACATACAATTATTTATGGCCACAATACTTGATAATAATAAATGACTATGTTACTTGTTCATGTATTTACTATACTATATTTATTAAAAAAAAAAACCCAGTAAATTGTAAAACAGCCTCAGGCAGGTCCTGCAAGAGGTATTCTAGGCCTCTTGAAGGCGGTGGCACATGCCTGTAATCCCAGCACTTTGGGAAGTCCAGGCGGGCAGATCATCTGAGGTCAGGAGTTCGAGACCAGCCTCATCAACATGGCAAAACCCTTTCTCTACTTAAAATACAGAAATTAGCTGGGCATAGTGGCTGACACCTGTAACCCCAGCTAGTCGGGAGACTGAGGCACGAGAATGGCTTGAATCCAGGAGGCTCAGATTGCAGTGAGCTGAGATAGTGCCACTGCACTCCAGCCTGGGTGACAAAGCAAGACTCTGTCTCAAAAAACAAAAAACAAACTAACAAAAAAGACATATTCTAGAGGAAGGCCTTGTTATCATAGGAGGTGACAGCTCTGTGCATGTTATTGCTTCTGAAGACCTCCCAGTGGGACAAGATGTGGAAGTGGAAGACGGTGATGTTGATAATCCTGACCCTATGTAGGCCTAGGCTAACACGTATTTTTGTGTCTCTGTTTTCAACAAAAAGTTTAAAAAGTAAAAAATGTAAAAATAGGAAAAAGTTTATAGAATAAGTATATAAAGAAAGAAAATTTTTTGTACCACTGTTTATGTTTTAACCTATTATTTACAAGAGTCAAAAAGCTTAAACAATTTAAATTTTAAAGTAAAAAAGTTACAGAAAGTTAAGGTTAATTTATTATATATTATACATTTTTAATAAATTTAGTGTAAACTAAATACACAGCAATATACAGTAATATCTTAATATACAGTAATGTCCTAGGCCTTCACCTCACTTACCTCCCCTCACTCACTGATTCACTCAAAGCAACTTCCAGGAAGTCTTGAAAATTCATTGTAAGTGCCGTATTTACAGGTGTGCCATTTTTTATCATTTATACTGTAGTTTTAGTGTACGTTTTCTATATTTAGATATGTTTAGGTACAGAAATACTTGCCATTGTGTTACAACTGCCTATAGTATTCAGTACAATAACATGCTGTACCGATCTGTAGCCTACGAGCAATAGGTTGTACCACATGGCCTAGGTGTGTAGTAGGCTATACCATCTAGATTTGCCTAAGTACGCGCTGTGATATTTGCACAACAACAAAATTGCCTAACAATGCATTTCTCAGAACATATTCCCATCCTTAAGTGGCACATCACTGCATTTCCTAACTCTTCTCCTAAGAACTCAAATCAATTTTAATTCCCACATCCGTGCCATCCATTCCATCTTATGTTATCTTACTCGTAGGAATTTAGAGGAAGAAAAGAATTAACTTTATGCCTTTTCTCGGCCTTAGCTGCTGGTGTCTTTCCAGCCTCTAAAACAACCAAGAGCACTTTCCTGTATCTCATCACTAAAAGCTCTTGAACTCGGAGGCTCAGGCAGCCTGTGATACTGTTCATTGATAGAGAGCCCTTAAAATGTGAACGTGTCCTGACCAAAAACTTCCCTCTAAGTTCATTTCAACCTCTGAAAAGCTTTCTTTGAGCATTCAGTAGAATTGATCTTTCACTGAGTGCTTTCTCTGTAAGGCCCTATCAGAGACACAAAGATGGATCAGAAGCAACTCCTCTTGTGAAGCAGAAATACACAAATGTACAAAGACTGTAATACAAGAACTCAACAAGTGCTTAAAGAGGAAAACATAAAGGCCCTGGAAAATGTGAGGGAAAGACAGTTCATGTTTAGCTGAGAAACCAGGAAAAGCCTCACATAAGGAGGTGGTCTGCAAGCTAGACTTTGAAAGAGGGGTACGAAAATGGGCCCAGTGGGTGGAGGAAGGAAAACTTGGGATAGAGAAATCCAGTGTGTCAAGGAAATAGTGAACCATGAGGAGAGAAATGGATAATTATGGTCATAGTTTAAGTTAAAGACTTACTCAAATCAGCTAGTTTTCTTTTTTTACTAATTTAACTTTAACCTTGCTCTCAAATCTCATTACAAAAAAACAAGTTACATGTCACACATCACTTCCAGAAAACCTGTTCCAGAACTTTAGAAATGTTAGAAAATAACTTGCCTTTAAAATTTAACATGGTTTTTGCACTAGTCTGTTTCTAGTCCTGTGCTTTTTCAATGTCACTTACACACACACACACACACACACACACACACACACACACAAAATACACACAACATAGTCCTGCATACTATTGCTTAGGAAAGATTTTTACTACATTAGCTACTTTATTTCCAACCAGAAACTGTATCTGATTCATTGTTTAAGTACTAAATAAAAATATAAAGAGAAGAACAGAACAGAAAATAGGTTAAGTTTGAGCAGCCAGGTTTTTCCAGTAGATACCCCAGGAAAAAAATACTTGAAATAATGTAAATCAAGTTACAGTGACTATGTGAGGCACAGGGGAAAACTGTTATGAATTAAAGATGTTTGATAAGTATGCATGCCATATTTGGTATATTTAAAATAACCTTTAGCTGTTGTTGTGCTAGTGCTATACTTTATATATTTAAGACTCAATTTGGTATGTTAGTCAGTTTTGCATTGCTTTTTTTAAAAACTTTTTTCTAGCTTTACCAATGTATAACTGACAAATAAACATTATGTATAAGTAAGGTATATAATGTGATGATTTGATATACATTGTGAAATAATTACTACAATCATACTAATTAACACTAGCATCACACATAGTTACCATTTTTGTGTGTGTGGTGAGAACAGTTAAGATATATTCCTTTACTGAATTTCAAATATATAGTATAGTAGTATTAACTGTAGTCACCATGCAGTACTTTATACCCCCCAAATTTATTTTTTGTAATTGAATATTATTTTATTAATATTATTTTAAACCAACAAATCATAATTGTGTACATTCATGAATGGGATATGATGTGATGGTTCAATGCATGTATACAATGTAGAATGATTCAGTCAAGCTGATAAACATATCCATTATGCTTGTTATCATACTCTGTGGTGAGATATTTGAAATTTAAACTGTTTTGAGATAAACAATGTATTATTGACTTAATCACCCTGCCATGCAATAGATCTCAAAAACCTATTCTTCCTAAGTGAAACTTTATAACCTCTGACCAACAATTTCCCATTCCCTCCCTTCCCTACACACCCCCTGCACGCAACCTCTGGTAACACCATTCTACTCTCTCTTTTATGAGTTTGACATTTTGAGATTGCACATATAAGTGAGACCTTGCAGTATTTGTCTTTTTGTGCCTGGGCGTATTTCACGTATAATGCCCTCCAGGTTGCTCCATGTTTTTGCAAATGACAGAATTTTCTTTTCTTTTCTTTTCTTAAGGTGGAATAGTATGCTATTATGTTTATATACCATTTTCTTTTTTTTTTCTTTGTTTGTTTGTTTTCTTGAGACAGGGTCTCACTCTGTCACTCAGGTTGGAGTACAGTGGCATGTTCTCAGCTCACCGCAAACTCCACCTCCCAATCTCAAGCCATCCTCCCTCCTCAGTCTCCTGAGTAGCTGGAACTACAGAGGCATGCCACCACGCTGGCTAATTTTTTTCTTTTTTCTTTTTTTTCTTTTTTTTTGTTGGAGACAGGGTTTCACCATGTTGCCCAGGCTGGTCTGGAAAACCTGGGTTCAAGCAATCCACCCACCTTGGCCTCCCAAAGTGCTGGGATTACAGGCCTGAGCCACCCAGCTATACCACATTTTCTTTATCCATTAATCTGTTGATGGACACTTAGGCTGATTCCTTATCATGGCTGTTATGAATACTACTGCAGTGAATATGGGACAGTTGATAACTCTTCAACATGTTGATTTCAATTCCTTTGGATGTGTATTCAGAAATGGGATTGCTGGATCATGTGGTAATTCTATTTTTGTCTTTTTGAGGAACTTCCATATCATTTTTCCATAATGACTGCACTAATTTACATTCTCACCAACAGTGCATAGGATTTGCTTTTCTCTGCATCCTCACCAATACTTGTTATCTTTCATATTTTCGATAGTAGCCAACAGGCATAAAGTGATACCTCACTGTGATTTTAATTTTGCATTTCCCTAGTGATTAGTGATATAGAGCATTTATTCATATCCTGTCAGCCATTTATATATCTTTTTTTGAGAAATGTCTGTTCAGGTCCTTACCCTATGTTTTAATTGAGTTATTTGTTTCCTTGCTACTGAGTTGTTTGAGCCTCTTATATGTTTTGGATATAAATTTCTTATCAGATATATGGTTTGAAAATAAGTTTTCCCACTCTACAAATTGTCTGTCTTTTCACTTTGTTAATTACTTCCTTTACTGTGCAAAAGCTTCTTAGTTTGGTGCAATGCCATTTGTCCATTTTTGCTTTTGTTGGCTATATTTTTGGGGTCATATCAAAAAAAAATCAATGCCCAGACCAGTGTCATGGAAATTTTATTCTGTTTTGTTCTAGTAGTTTTATAGTCTCAGGTAGTATATTTAAGTCTTTTGTTCATTTTAAGCTGATTATTTATTTTATTTCATAGACAGGGAGTCTCACTTTGTTGTCCAGGCTGGTTTTGAACTCCTGGCTTCAAGTGACCCACCCACCTTGGCCTCCCAAAGTGCTGGAATTAGAGGTATGAGCCACTGCACCTGGCTGGTTTTTTGTATATGATGTGAGATAATAATTCAATTTCATTCTTCTACATTTGGATATCCAGTTTTCCCAACACTACTTATCAAAGAGATTATCTTTTTTTCCCATTGAGTGTTCTTAGAACCTTTGTTGAAAATCACTTGAATGTAAAAGTGCGAGTTTATTTGTAGGCTCTCTGTCCTGTGCCATTGTTAAATGTGTTTTTAATGCCACTGTCATGCTATTTTGATTACAATTGCTTTATAATATATTATGAAATCAGGGGATGTAACGTCTTTGGCTTTGTTCCTTCTGCTCAAGATTGTTTTGGCTCTTTAGGGTCTTATGTGGTTCCATAAAATTTAACAATTATCTCTATTTGTGAAAAATGCCATTGGAATTTTGATAGGGATTGCATTGAATCTGTAGAGCACTTTGCATAATATGAATATTTTAACAATATTAATTCTTCCATTCCATGAACGCAAGATATCTTTCCATTTATTTGTGTTTTCTTCAATTTTTTGCATCAGTGTTTACAGTTTTTGGTATACAAATATTTCCCCTACATGATTAAATTTACACCTAAGTATCTTATCTTTTGTTGCTAGTATAAATGAGATTTTTTCTTCATTTTCTTTGGAAATAGTTTGTTACTAGTGTATAGAAGTGCTAATGATATTTTATGTTGAGTTTGTGTCCTACAGCTTTTCTGAATTCATTTATCAGTTTAATAGTTTTTTGGTGGAATCTTTACAGATTCTATTATATATATAAGATCATGTCATTAGTAAGCAGACAATTTCACTTCTTTTCCTATTAGGATGTCTTTTGTTTCTTTCTGTTGCTTAATTGCTTGGTCTAGGACTTCTAGTGTTATGTTGAAAAGAAGTCATAACAGTGAGCATTCTTATTTTATCCCTGATCTTAGAGGAAAAGCTTTCAAGTTTTCACTATTGAGCATATTACCTGTGGGCTTTTCATATACGGCCTTTATTGTGTTGAGGCACATTTCCTCTATACGTAATCTGTTGAGAGTTTTTTATCATAATAGGATGTTGAATTTTGTCAAATGCTTTTGTGCATCTATTGAGATAATCATATAGTTTTTGCGCTTCCTTCTGTTAATGTAGGGTATCACAATTGTTTTATTGGCATATGTTAAATCATCCTGGTATCCCAAAGATAAATCCCACTTGATCATGGTGAATAATTGTTTTAATTTATTGTTGAATTCATTTTGCTAGTATTTTGTTGAGAATTTTTGCATTTATGTTTATCAGAGATCCTGGCCTGTAATTTTCTTTTTCTGAGTTGTCCTTGTCTGGCTTTCTATCAGGTTAATGTTGGCCTTGTAAAATGACTTTGGAGGTATTCCATTCACTTCAGTTTTTTGAAGCACTTTGTGAAGAATCAGTATTAGTTTTTCTCATTTTATCCCTGTTCTTACAGGAAGACATTTTGTTACTGATTAAATCTCCTTACTTATTATCCATCCATTCAGATTTTTTATTTATGCTTGATTCAGTCTTGGTACATCTTCTGTGTCTAGGAATTTATTTCTTTTAGGTTATACAATTTGTTGACATATAATTGTTCATAGCAGTTTCTTAGGATCCTTTGTATTTCCATGGTTATCGGTTATAACATTCTCTTTTCATGTTTGATTTTATTTATTTGAGGCTTCTCTCTTTCTTTTTTAGTCTAGCTAAGGTTTTGTTGACTTATGTTTTTTAAAAAAATGTTAGTTTCATTTATTTTTTTCCTATTGTTTATCTGGTCTCGCATTTATTTATGCTCTGATCTTTGTTATTTTCTTTATTCTACTAACTTTAGGCTTTTTTAGTTCTTCTTTTCCTACTTTCTTTTCTTTTTCTTTTATTATACTTTATGATCTAGGGTACATGTGCACAACGCGCAGGTTTGGTACATATGTATACATGTGCCATGTTGGTGTACTGCACCCATTAACTCGTCATTTACATTAGGTATATCTCCTAATGCTAGCCCTTCCCCCTCCCCCCTCCCACAATAGGCTCAGGTGTGTGATGTTCCCCTTCCCATGTCTGAGTGATCTCATTGTTCAATTCCCACCTATGAGTGAGAACATG
>NW_012098432.1:5065775-5076096 GCF_000951045.1 Mandrillus leucophaeus
TTTCCAGCTTTTCTTCACTGCTTTTCCCCATCTTTGTGTTTTATCTGCCTTTGGTCTTTGATGATGGTGACGTACTGATGGGGTTTTGGTGTGGGTGTCCTTTCTGTTTGTTAGTTTTCCTTCTAACAGTCAGGACCCTCAGCTGCAGTTCTGTTGGAGTTTGCCTGAAGTCCACTCCAGATTCTGTTTCCCTGGGTATCAGCAGCGGAGGCTGCAGAAGATAGAATATTGCTGAACAGTGAGTGTTGCTGTCTGATTCTTGCTCTGGAAGGTTTGTCTCAGGGGTATACACAGCTGTGTGACATGTGAGGTGTCAGTTTGCACCTAGTGGGGGATGTCTCCCAGTTAGGCTACTCAGGGGTCAGGGACCCACTTGAGCAAGCAGTCTGTCCATTCTCAGATCTCAACTTCTGTGCTGGGAGATCCACTGCTCTCTTCAAAGCTGTGAGACAGGGACATTTATCTCTGTGAGGTTTTTGCTGCTTTTTGTTTAGCTATGCCCTGTACCCAGAGGTGGAGTCTACAGAGGCAGGCTCCACCCAATTCGAGTTTCCTAGAGGGTTTGTTTACCTACTTAAGCCTCAGCAATGGTGGGTGCCCCTCTCCCAGCCTCTCTGCTGCCTTGCAGTTATTTCTCAGACTGCTGTGTTAGCAATGAGGGAGGCTCCGTGGGCATGGTACCCTCCGGGCCAGGTGTGGGATATAATCTCCTGGTGTGCCGTTTGCTAAGACCCTTGGTAAAGTGCAGTATTAGAGTGGGAGTTACCCGATTTTCCAGGTGTTGTGTGTCTCAACTTCCTTTGGCTAGGAAAAGGAATTCCCGTCCCCCTTGCACTTCCCAGGTGAGGAGATGCCTCACCCTGCTTCAGCTCTCGCTGTTCAGGCTGCACCTCTGGAACAGCACCAACTGTCTGACATGCCCCAGTGAGATGAACCCGGTACCTCAGTTGAAAATGCAGAAATCACCCGTCTTCTGTGTCACTCATGCTGGGAGCTGGAGGCTGGAGCTGTTCCTATTCGGCCTTCTTGAGCATGCCTCTTTTCCTACTTTCATGAAGTCAAATGTTAAATTGTTTATTTGAACTCTCTTCTTTTTTGATGTAGGCATTTATTGCTATAAATTTCCCTCTTAGAACTGTTTTTGGGGCATCCCATAAGTTTCTATACATTGTTTTCATTTTCGTTTGTAATATGGCATTTCTTGACTTCCTTTTTTATTTCTTCTTGACTATTGATAATCAATTACCCATTGGTTATTCATGAGCATGTTGTTTAATTTCCACATATTTTATATTTTCTGAAATTCATTCTTTTATGATTTCTAGTATTGTATGATTGTGAACAGAAAAGATTCTTGTTATGATTTCATTCCTCTTAAATGTAAGACCTGTTTCATGACCTAAAATATGATCTATCTTGGAGAGTGTTTAATGTGCCTCTGAGAAGAATGCGTATCCTAATCCTGTTGGACTGCATGTTCTTTAGGTGTCTGTTAGGTCCATTTGATCTAAAGCATAAAGCAAGTCCAGTGTTTTCTTACTGATGTTCTATCTAGATGATTTGTCCATTGTTGAAAGTGGCATATTGAAGTCCCATAATATTATTGTATTGCAGTCTATATTTCCCTCAGTTCATTTAAGTGCTTCATATATTTAGGCACTCTAATATTGGGTGCGTATATATTTATAATTTGCATATCCTCTTGATAAATTGGCCCCTTTATCATATCTTTGTCTCTTTTTAAAGTTGGTAACTTAAAGCCTATCTTGCCTGATATAAACATAGCTACCCCTGCCCTCACTTGGTTTCCATTTGCATGGATATCTTTTTCTACCTTTTCACTTTTCAGTCTATGTATGTCTATACTAGTAAAGTAAGTCTCCTGTAGGCAGTATATAGTTGGGTCTTATTTTTTTTAACCCAATCAGTCATTCTGTCTTTTGATTGGATAATTTAATCTATTTACATTCAAGGAATTATTAATAGTTAAGGATTTATTATTGCCATTTAAAAATTTTTTTTTTTTTGGTTGTTTTGTAGATTCTTTGTTTCTTGTCTTTTTTGTGGTTTGGTAGTTTTCTGTGGTGGTATGCTTTGAATCTTTTCTTTCTGTTTTGTGAAACTACTTTAGGTTTTTGATTTGTGTTTACCATGAAACTTATATAAAATATTTTATGCTTAGGCTGTTTTAATCTGATACCTTAATTCTAATTGCATACAAAAATTCTATATTCATCCTCACCCCTATATTTTATGATATTGATGTCAAAATGTACACCTTTTTGTGATTTGTATTTCTCAACAATTTATTGTACCTATAGTTGTTGTTAATAGTTTTGCGTTTTACCTCTCATATTAGAGATAAAATTGTTTTACACACCACCATTACAATATCAGAGTATTTGGAATATAATTATGTATTACTTATTTGATTGACTTTTGTATTTTCATGTGTTTTATGTTGTTAATTAGGAGTCTTTCATATTAGCTTAAATAACTTTCTTTAGAAATTCCTATTAAGAAGGCTTAGTGGTGATTAATTTTCTTAGCCTTTGTTTGCCTGGGAAAGTTTTTGTGTTCCTCATTCCTGAAGAACAGCTTTACCAGATAAAGTATTCTTACTTGGCAATTATTTCCCCTCAATACTTTGAATATTCATCCTACTCTCTCCTTGTCTGCAGGGCTTTTGCTAAGAAATCTGCTGACAGATGTATTGGGACTTACTTGTATGTGGTATGTCTTTTTATCTTTTGCTGCTTTCAGAATTCTTGTCTTTGATTTTTGAAGATTTTATTATAATGTGTCTTGGTGAGTTCCTCTTTGGTTTGAATATGATTGTAGAGATCTATTGTAGAGATTGTAGAGATTGTAGAGACCATTCTTGCATTGCTACAAAGAAATACCTGAAACTAGGTAATTAATAAAGAAAATAATTTGTCATTATTGCAGGCTGTACAGGAATCATGCTGCTGGCATCTGCTCAGCTTCTGGGGAGGCCTCAGGAAACTTAAAACCATGGTGGAAAATGAAGGTGCAGCAGGCACATCACATGGCCAGAGTAAGAGCAAGAGACAGTAAGGGGTTGTTGCTACACACTTTTAAATGACAAGATCTCATGAGATATCACTAACTATCATGAGGACAGTAACAAGAGGGATGATGCTAAACTATTCATGAGATATGCCTCATGATCCAATCATCTCCCACCAGGCCCCACCTCCAACATTGGAGATTACAATTAAAACACAAGATTTTGGTGGGAACACAGATTCAAACCTTATCAGCTTCCTATACCTGTATGGTGGTGTTTTCCCAAGATTTGAGAAATTTTCACTCAATAGTTCCTTAAAAATGCTTTGTTGGCCTTTTCTCTCTCTTCTCCTTCTAAACACCCACTATGCAAAGTTTAGTTTTCTTGATGGTTTCCCGTAACTCCCATAGGCCTTCTTCATTCATTTTTATTCTTTTCTCTTTTTGCTCCTTTGACTGGATAATTTCCAATGTCCTGTCACGGAGCTCACTGATTCTTTTTTATGCTTTATGAAGCCTGCTACTGAAGTTTGCTATTTAATTTTTTAGTTCATTTATTGTATTTTTATCTCTAGGATTTTTCTTTTTAATAATTATTTCCATTTTTGTCAAACTTATTTTGTTCATGAATTGTGGCTTTTGGTTGGATAATTTAATCTATTTACATTTGAAGTTGACATGTTAGGACTTTCTGTTGCCATTTTCTTCATTGTTTTATGAAGGTTATGTGGTTCCTTTGTCCTTTGTTTCCTTCTTCTCTTGCTATCTTTTTTTTTTTTTTGACATTTCGATAACACAGGGTTTCTTTTATTTTTATTTTTTAACTTGTATTTTAATTTCAGTAGTGCATGTGCAGGATGTGCAGGTTTTTTACATAGGTAAATGTGTGTCAAGGGGGTTTGCTGTACAGATTATTTCATCAGTCAGTTATTAAGCCTCGTATCCATTAGTTATTTTTCCTGATATTCTCCTTCTTCCAACCCCCTGCCCTCTGGTAGGCCCCAGTGTATACTGTTCCCCTGTATGTGTCCAAGTGTTCTTGTCATTTAGTTTCAACTTATAAATAAGAACAAGTGGTATTTGGTTTTCTGTTCCTGCATTAGTTTGCTAAGTATGATGGCCTCCAGCTCCGTCCATGTTTCCTCAAAGATCTAGAGACAGAAATGCCACTCAACCCAGCAATCCCATTACTGGGTATATACCCAAAGGAATATAAATCATGCTATTATAAAGACACATATATATGTATGTTCATTGTAGCACTATTCATAATAACAAAGACATGGAATCAACCTAAATGCCCATCAATGATAGACTGGATAAAGAAAATGTGGTACATATACACCATGGAATACTATGCAGCCATAAAAAAAATGAGTTCTTGTTCTCCTTATTTGTAGTTTGTTAATGTTTGGTAGCAATATACTTTGTTCTTCTCTCATTCTATTTTATTTATCTACTAGAGGTTTTTCCTCTGTGGTTACCGGGGGGGGTAAATGTATATCTTATAGTTATAAAAGTCTATTTTAAGCTGATAGCAACTTCAATCATATATAAATCTCTATACTTCTACTTCACTACTCTTACCTGTATACTATTGATACCACATTTTATATTTTTTGTGAATGAATATAAAAGATATAAAAATTCATTCACCAATATTGTAGCTATCATTACTTCTAATACTTTAGTCTTTTATATTTTATACTAGAGTCAAAAGTGATTTACACACCACCATTAAAGTATTAGAATATTCTGAATTTGACTATTTATTTACCTTTACCAGTTAGTTTTATAGTTTCATGTGTTGTCATATTTTTACTTCATATCATTTCATTTTAACTTGAAGAATTCCTTTTAACATTTCTTGTAAGGCAGACCTAGTGGTGATGAAGTCCCTCAGTTTTTTGTTTTTTTTTTTGAGAATGTCTTCATCTCTTCCTTTCTGAAGGAAAACTTCTCCAGGTGTATTAATCTTGTAGCTGTTTTTTAGCATTTTGAATATATAATCCCATACTCTCCTAGCCTGCAAGATTTCTGTTAAGAAATCCATTGGCAGCCTCATTAAAGTTCTCTTGTGTGTGATGAGTCACTTTTCTCTTGCTTCTTTCACAATTCTCCTTTCGTCTGACTTTTGACAATTTGATTAGAATATTCAAGAATATTCAGGAAATTATTTTAGTTGACCTTTCTTGGGAACTTTTAAGCTTTATGAATTTGTAGTCCCATACTGCTGTCAAGATTTGGGATGTTTTCAGCCATTATTTATTTAAGCAAGATTTCTTCCCTTTTCTCTCATTTCTTTTTATGAAATTCTTAATTTATTTGTTTGTTTTATGATGTACCATAGGCTTTGCATACTTTTTAAAACTCTTTTTCATTCTTTTTTCTTTTTTTTCCTCTCACCAGCTACTTTCAAATGAGCTATCTGAGTTTGCGGATTCTTCTGCATGACTGAGTCTGCTGTGTATGCTCTCTATTGAATTTTTCAGTTCTGTCATTGTATTTTTTAGCTCCTAGATTTCTGTTTGGTTATTTTTATGGTTTCTGTTTCTTATTAAACTTCTCATTGTATTAATGCTCTGTTTTTATGATTTTTAAAAAATTATCTATGTTACCTTAAATCCCCTTGAGCCACTTTAAGATGATTATTTTGAATTCTCTGTCAGATAATTTGTAGATCATCATTTCTTTGGTGTCAGTTACTAGAGCTTTGTTAGTTTCCTTAGGCAGAGTCATGTTTGCCTGATTCTTTGTAATCCAGATAGCCTTGCATTGGAAGAGATAAAGACCTCTTTCAGTCTTTACAACTATTTTCAGCAAGTAAATACCTTGTCCTCTTAGGTCCCCAGGATAGTGGGATTGCCTCTGGAATTTCTGTTGAGTGAGGTTGAAGCTGGGTCACATAGTTCTTGCTGGGTCCACAATGAGATCTGTGATTGGTAGGTCTGTTGTCAGGGGGCTCAGGTAGGCATATCTCCCATGGGGTCCCTAAGCAGATGGGACTGTCTCCGATACCTTGGTCAGTAAAGCTGGCATTGAGACAAGGATCATATGCTTCAGAATCCACAGTTGGATCTGCAGAAGGTGGGCCTATTAACAGGTTTGTGGACAGGTGTGGCTCCTGCTGGGTCATTCCTGTTGCATTATTCATCAGACAGGACTGCTCCTGGATCATGACTGAGAGGACCTGGAGTTGGGTCATGTACTGCTTCAGAGTCCACAATCAGGACCAATGTCAGCAGGCCTGTTACCTGAACCCGGAACGGACGTGGTTCCTCGTGGCTCCCTTGGTAGATGGTGCTGGTGGCAGGACTAAGGCCAAATGGGGCTGTAGCAGAGTCCATAGGGGGATGGAGCTGTTTTCAGGTCTGTAGCCAAGATCACCATCAGTGAGCCTGCCACCTGGGCACAGGCCTGCCTTCTCAAAACAGCTGTCATCAGTCTCGGGGTCTACCAGAGCTTACAATCACTTACTTGGATCCCATAGCACTCCGAAAGGCATTTTTTTTCCCATAAATGGCTGCCAAATTATTGTTGGAGTTGCAGGAATATGAAAAGGAGACCTCCTATCCCACCGAATTGCTAATGTCATCCCTGTATTGCATTTTATACCATATTCTCTATGATTAAGGAATACATTGATTGTTTTTAGAAAAGAGCACTTAACAGTTTCTAAACGTTTAACAAATAGCTAATGATTTTTTGTCAATATTTGTTGAGGCTGGCCTCACATCACTAGGTCAGGTATTAGACAAAAACATCAATATTACTGAGAAATTTGCTTTAATCAGAATTATCTGACAAAGCAACCAATAAAGAAAAAACACTCATAAATATCACATTTAACCAGATCATCTGACTAATCAGTACAAATTTCTTATCATAATCACAGAATTGAGTAATTACAGTTGTCCCTTGATGTCCACAGGGGATTGTTTCTATCTTTCCCTTATAACAAAATCCACAGATGCTTAAGTCCTGTAGTTTACTCTGCAAAATGCATGAATACACAAAGTCTGCCCTCTATATCTATGGGTTCTACATCCCACAAATACTGTATTTTTGATCCACAGTTGGCTAAATCTGCAGGTGCAGAACCCCTAAACACCAAGGGTTGACTGTATTTGTTAAGTAAATACTTACCTAATACACTTTGGCTTTGACTTAGGTGGCATTGACTCAATATTTCTAGAAGATATGTTTATAAAGCATACTTTAATAGGTACCTTCAGATCATAACAATAAAATTGATTTTGCTCTCTCTGTCTCTTTAAAATGTGCACGCGCGCACACACACACACACACACACACACACACACACACCACTCAAATTGGTATTCTGAATGCTCAAAATCAAATCTTGGTGGTCTGAAACATATCCTAAGAAATGTCTATTATTGTCAAGAGCAACTCTTTCGTGAGGCATACACAACTATGAGAATGTTCTGCATGTTTACTGTTATCACTTCCGTCATGATGTATTCAAGAAGGAAGTTTATGTATAAAAACATTAAGTGTACTAACCAATTAGATACATATTGAAATGTATCAACATCATTAAAGTCCAAAAGAAATTTTCCTAGCAGGCATACATTTCTCTTATTTTTCTGGTTTTATGGAAGATATCCAAAGAAAGCAAAAAGTGATTTGTTCTCTCTTTCTTACTTTTTTTTTAAGACAGGTTCTCACTCTGTCACCCAGGCTGAAATACAGGGCCATAATCCATAACTCACTGCAGCCTCCAATTCCTGGGCTCAGGGAATCTTCCTGCCTCAGCCTCCTGAGTAGCTATGACTACTGGTGCACGCCACTACACTTGGCTATTTTTTTTTTAATTTTTTGAAGAGGCAGGGTTTTGTTTTGTTGCCCAGGTTGGTCTCAAAATTGTGGCCTCAAGCTATCGTCCTTCCTCAGCCTCCCAAAGCGCTGGGATTACTGGTGTGAGCCACTGCTCCTGGCTTCTTATTACTACTTACATACTTTCATACAAAATAAAGAATCTACTCCACATTATATCAGAAAAATTTAAAAATAATGTTATCTATTGCATTTTTATTTTCAAGGATGATTAATACTTTTAGGAATTCCTGAGGTAAGGAGAAGAAAGAATGCATGTTCTTTTCAGTGCAATGACAAAATTGAGGTGATAGCAGCGATTCATGAGAGATACATACATTCCATAAAAATGTCATGATAGAAATTTAATTTTGATAGAATATTATTATTTCATTTGGGAAAAAGTATAAATGTCTCCAAACAGAGGTTAATTCTTAGTTTCATAGCAATACTTTTTTGACACACAGTTAAATGTTTATTTAAAATAAAAATCAGAATTTATTAAATCTATTTTTACATTTTCTATTAAATGTGGTACTTTCATTTCTTCAATATAAAAATAGAAACTGTTTTAATAACTGAAGATGTAGTTAAGTTTATAAGGAAAGAAAAAGTAAAACTTCACCCAAAGAATAAAAAACAAAGATGAAACAGTTTAACCAATTACCAAGTTTCCAGTTGGAAGTTTTCCCATTGCTTGCCCTTATAACTTACTGCTTACAGCTCATCTTCTCTAGCCCAATCACGGATTACCATGTATGCAATCCAGTTTTCACAGAAGGCTCTATGCCATCAAGATACTATTTATTGATGTTTGAAAATAAAATTATTTGAATAGGTTAGACTTTTCCACTAAGGGTAGTTCTGACTGAACTAAGAACTTTATTCAATGATTGGGAAAATTATCTTCCTCATCCTCCATCCTCTGGCTTTAAGCCAGGCCTGGAATCTGGCAAAGACTGTCAAGCTTCTAAAGCTAATATTCTAGACTATCCTTTAGTTCTAGGAGGAAATAAACAATTTCTGGGTTTTTTGTTCCCATATGCTGTAACATAAACTTATACCTAGCTACATATAAAAATAACTATTTTAGAAAGAAGAATATCAATTTAATAATTTGTTTATTGAAATTTTTTCCAGTTAAAATAATTTCTTCCACTTCAAACTGCTTTATAACTTCTTTCATCTCCTTAACTACTGAGACAGACTCAGACTTGGGTAGCATATTGATCAGAATATTTCCAACCACAGTTTCCTATTGCAAAGACGTCCAGTAGTGTGTGTATACAAATACCCAGAGGTGAACTCTTCCAGGCAATTTATGAAGAATAAGTATTTTGGACCTTTCAGTGAACTACAAAGTCAATCTCAAAGGCTGTAGAGAAAAGATGGAAGTAACAAAATTCCTGGAGCACAAACCAGAGCATTCCTAGCAGATATTATTATATACAGGTTGCACTGAAAACATTCAACAAAAACTCACAAGTGTATGATGTCCTGCAGGATCAAACAGGAAACTGATTATCACCAAAGTGAGTAACTTTGATGCAGGATCAGAGTGGGTGTATGGCAGGCTAATGAGAAGAATCAGGGGTGTCAGAGAGATGACGAAAATCAGGAATAGGAGAAAAATATAATTTCCTGGTTTAAGTAGTTGTAAAACTGAGCATTTAGTAAATCTCTACTGATTTTCGTTTCTCCCTACAAACTCTTTAATAATATGATCAGTTTTATTGGTTGCACGAAACAACGTGCATGTGCTACAGGGAAGATCTAAACTAAGAAGCATATTAAGAAAGAGTAGTGAGAAGGATTGGGACTATGCTCTCATCTCATACAGAGAAAACTCCTCAGTTTTCCTGTTGGGTTTGGTAATTACAAAGCAAATAAAGGGGCCGGACTCTAGTTTTACTGGAGACTTCAAACTTCATGCTCCATCTCTCCATAGCTCTATGTGCAGCAAGGATGTGTCAATGGGAAAGTAACAGGAGAAAGACAATTTTTTCCAAACAAGAAATCACTAAGAAAATTCATTAACACTAGACCAGTTTACAAGAGACACTTAAAGGGGTTCTAAATGTAGAAATAAAAGAATAATACTTGCTACCACAAAAACATATAAGTACATGGTCCACAGACCCTATAAAAAACAACTATACAATTGAGACTACAAAGCATCAAACTAACAACATCACAACAGGATCAAAACCTCACATATCAATATTAACCTTGAATGTAAATGACCTAAACACCCCATTAAAAGGCATACAGTGGCAAATTGGATTTACAAAAAAAGACCCAACCTTCCTCTGTCTTCAAGAGACACATATCATGGGTAACAACACCTATTGGCTCCTTGCTCCCGAATGACTTTTGGGATAGAAAAAGATCTATCAAATAAATGGGAAATGAAAAAGAGCGGGAGTGGCTATTATTGTATGAGATAAAACAG
>NW_012098432.1:5076536-5080608 GCF_000951045.1 Mandrillus leucophaeus
AAAAAAAAAAAAAAAAAAAAAGTGTGAGGAGATTGTATTTTTTTTTTATTTAGTTCAACCTTCTAAAGGCTGTTTTTTCACACAGGTGAGGAACACTTTGTGCTAAGAGGTAGCTTATCCTACCAGAAAGAAAAAGCCAGATTGGATTGCCAAGGTATATAAAAGCTCCAAGGTAGCTGGGCACAGTGGCTCATGCGTGTAATCCCAGCACTTTGGGAGGCCAAGGCGGGCAGATCACTTAGGCCAGGAGTTTGAGACCAGCCTGATCAAATTGGTGAAACTCTGTCCCTACTAAAAATACAAACATTAGCCAGGTGTGGTGGCACACGCCTGTAACTCAAGCTACTTAGGAAGCTGATGCAGGAGAATCGCTTGAACCCGGGAGGCAGAAGCTGCAGTGAGCCAAGATCATGCCACAGCATTCTAACCTGGGTGACAGAGTGAGACTCCGTCTCAAAAAAAAAAAACAAAAACAAAAAAAAAACTTCAACGTAAGGAAAGAGCTTTTTCCCTGTGAGTCAGAGATCAAATGCATATAAAATGTTTTACCTAAATAACAAATTTACCCTTTTTCCTTAAATTTACATTTACTTTTCCCCAGATACCTTAAGGCTTTCTGGAACTTCTGTACTTGAGTCAAACCTGTTTTAGCAATAATTTTTAATTATTACAACTCTGGCTAACAATTATATGCAGATTGAGAGAAAAAAATAAAGACTAATTAAGATTATAGGAGAATATTTTAATCCTGGCATTCTGACACTGAGGATATTCAACATAAAATACAACTTTACCCAAGCAAAATGAGATTAGGAGGAAATCATCATGACAAAATAAAACTAGCAATTCTAAAGACATATACATATAGTGAAGTGATTTTTTTCTTTTTAAAAGTTAGTTGGACAATGGTCAAAATGGGTTAAAGAATCACATATTGTTAGTAAACCAGAAAAATGCAAAAATTGACTTTGGAAGAAACTAAACCTTTAGAGAAGCTTTTAACAGAAAATAGAATTGACGTTAGTTAAATTTTCATGGTAATGTTTACTGACCAAAAATTGATAAAAGAATTATATCTTCCTTTAAAATTTGACATTGGAAAATTGTATTAGAAAGAAATAATGACCACAAAAATATTTAATGAAATAGCTTTGATTGTTAAAACAATGTAGATAAAACATAATCACTAAATCAAATCTTTATTTTAAAATTGACACAGAAAACATTTAGTCCAATGAAGTTTAGTAGAATAAAAAAGAATAAAACCATAGTTTAATACTGCTATACAAAAAATTAAGGAATCAAACTCATAGATTTTACTTCAAAAAATGTAAGAACTCTTTATTGACCCAAATTCATTGATGATGGTATAAATCTGAATATTGGTATTTAGAAATAGAGTCAAAATATCCTCAGGTCAACATTTAAATTAAGTCAAAGTGTCAGAATCAAGAAAAAGATCTAGAAGATGGCTGATTAGATGCAGCTGGGAAAGGCCTCCTCCACTAACAGAACCAAAATATAGAGTAAACCATTATACTTTGAAAAAAACATTTTGAGAGAAAACACCAAAAATCGATAGGGAGGTGACAGACACTGTGGCTGAAGAAGGAGGAAGCTGGGAAGCCTGCATGGAGTCACGAGCACCAAGACCAGCTCCTGGCCCTCAACAGGTCCTAAGGAAGGGGTGAGTAAAGGAACTCCAAGGCACCACACTCCAACTACAAACCTCTGGGATTCTAGAGACAAGAAATCCTGTGACCCCCACAGATATTTGAATTGGCAGGAGGAACTTCTCAGAGATCAGACAGAGGCAGAGATTGAACCTGCATAGAGCCCTGAAGGTTTCAAGGTGGCACGTGGTGTAGCTGCAACAAAGCAGGCATTCATCCCTCAAGGCTCTCCATCTTGCTCTGAGTGACTGTAGCTCCTGCTGCCTGTCGGGCCAGGAGAGAGCAAGGCTGCCTTTCCTGCAGGAGCAGGGCACATCTGATCCACAAGCTGCCTTGTCCGCCAGTCCCTCCTAAGACAACCTGCCTGGCTACTCCTGCAGGAGGTTGCCCACAGCACAGCCTCCACTGCCCCACCTGAGTGTTTTGCCAGCTGCCTGGGAGCAGTTCATCTCCCCCAGCACAGCTGGCACTCAACCCTGAGGGGTCAGAGGACAAAACTACTGGCCCAGTCCCTACCCCCAGGATTCAAGCACACTACCCAGGGGCATCAAGCTGAGATCTGTGGCCTGAGCTCAAGTGGGGGAGGAGCGCCCACTCTCAGAACACCGAGGGAGTGTGGCATGTGCTCATGTGGTGGCATGGGAGCTGGTCATCCCTGCCTCCACCAGACCAGTCCAGAAAGGGTGTAGCCTGTTAGGTGCAGCTTCTGCCCCAAGGAGCCCTGCAGCCTAGAACATTTTGGAACAGCCAAGTGACCTGAGTGCAGAAGGCTTGGGACAAATCTAGCTGGTTGGGCCTGTTCTTAGGCAGGCATCAGAGGGAGACCCAGTAGAAGGAGTGCAAGCCGGGCAGGCCCCACAATCATCCTCTGGGCTAAAATCCCTGGCCATTGTCAACACACAAGCTGAACACCTGTGTTACCACCACTCTGCCTCAGGATCCTCCACTCGTGACTCACTGAATCACCAGACTACCTGCAGACATACCCCACAATCTCCTTGGACTCTGTCAGGCTTAGAGGACCAGTAGGTCTCCAGGGAACTGTGGGTCTCCTGGTGACCTAACACTTGGCACAGACCACACTTAAGAAGGTGTTGAGAAGGTAGCCCACCAAAGCCCCACTTGGTGCTAAGGAAATGCAGGCGTGGTGCTAGTAATTGCAGGGGACTCCACTAAGGCCTGTGGACAAACTTGGTGAGGAAGTCATCTTTTGCCCCCTTCTCCCCTCCCCAGAGCACTGCTGCACATGCACTGAAACACACAAGAGTCATGTGGCTAAGAGCCTACCCGCCAGCCAGCCCTGACTCTTAAGCACTATCTACTGGATTTCAACCTGAATCACACCAGCAAGCAAAAATACATCCCTGCAGCACTCAATACATGGAAACCCATGCAGGAAAGGATCCACAACTAAGGAGCTCTATAAAGCCTTGGCCCTCGAAAAGCACAAAGAAATGAAGCCAATCAACTATACACAACATACACCACAGTCAAACACAAAAATTATTATAAAAACAAAAAGTCCCATCCAAATGACAGCAATTTCAAAAAGAAATACTGGCCCCCTCATATGAGAAGGAATCAGTGCAAGAACTCTAGCAATTCAAAAAGTCAGAGTGTTTCCTTACCTCTAAAGGATTGCACTCTCTCTCCAGCAATGGATCCTAACCAGATGGAAATGTCTGAAACAACTGACATAGAATTCAGAATATGGATGGCCAAGAAAGCTCAATGAGATTCAAGAGAAAATTAAAACCCGATCCAAGAAAACTCAAAACATGATCCAAGTCTTGAAAAACAACAGAGCCCTTCTAAGAAAGAACCAAACTCAACTTCTGGAATTGAAAATTTCACTATAGAAATTTCAAAATACAGCTAAAAGTCTTAATAACAGATTAGACCAAGCTAAGGAAAGAATTTCAGAGCTTGAAGATCAGTCCTCCAAATCAACTCAATCAGACAAAAACAAATAAAAAGGGATAATTTTAAAATGGACAAAGCCTCTAGAGACTATACGTGTGACTCACTGGCATTTCTGAGAGAGAAGAAGAGAGAATAAGCAACTTGGAAAACATATTTGAGGATACAATCCACAACAATTTTCCCAATTTTGCTAAAGAAGTTGACATGTAAGTTCAAGAAATCAGAGAACCTCTATGAGACATTATACAAGGTGGCCTTCCTCAAGACACATATCAACAGAATTTTCAAAGTCAACATGAAAAGAAATCTTACAGGCAACTATAGAAAAGGGTCATATCAACTCGTCAACACTCATCAACTCGTCATTTACATCAGGTATAATGAGTTGATGGGTGCAGCACAGCAACATGGCACAAGTATACATATGTAACAAACCTGCACGTTACGCACATGTACCCTAGAACTTAAAGTATAAT
>NW_012098432.1:5080666-5084866 GCF_000951045.1 Mandrillus leucophaeus
TAACAGGAGAAAGACAATTTTTTCCAAACAAGAAATCACTAAGAAAATTCATTAACACTAGACCAGTTTACAAGAGACACTTAAAGGGGTTCTAAATGTAGAAATAAAAGAATAATACTTGCTACCACAAAAACACATAAGTACATGGTCCACAGACCCTATAAAAAACAACTATACAATTGAGACTACAAAGCATCAAACTAACAACATCACAACAGGATCAAAACCTCACATATCAATATTAACCTTGAATGTAAATGACCTAAACACCCCACTAAAAGGCATACAGTGGCAAATTGGATTTACAAAAAAAGACCCAACCTTCCTCTGTCTTCAAGAGACACATATCATGGGTAACAACACCTATTGGCTCCTTGCTCCCGAATGACTTTTGGGATAGAAAAAGATCTATCAAATAAATGGGAAATGAAAAAGAGCGGGAGTGGCTATTATTGTATGAGATAAAACAGGATTTAAACTCACAACAGAAAAAAAGACAAAAAAGAGGATTACACAATGATAAAGAGTTCATTTCAACAAAAAAGACATATTTGTCCTAAATATATATGCACTCAGCATTGGAGCACTCAGATTCATAAAACAGGTACTTCTAGACCTACGGAAAGAATTAAACAGCCAATAATAATAGGGAACCTTAATACTCTACTAAAAGTGTTAGATCATTGAGGCAGAAGACTAACAAAGAAATTCTGGACTAAAATTCAATTCTTGACCAACTGGACCTAAAAGACATCTACAAGGTACTACCCAACAACCACAGAACATGCATTCTTCTCATGTGCACATGGAATATAGTCTAAGATCAACCAAGTTCTTGGCCATAAAGCCAGTCTCAATAAATTTAAACAAACTAAAATCATACCAGACATATTCTCTGACCACAGTGGAATAAAAACAGGTATCAGTACCAAGAGGATTCCTCAAAACCACACAACTATACGAAAACTAAGCAACTTGCTTCTGAATGACTTTTGGGTGACCAAAAAAATTAATGAAATAAAAATTTCTTTGAAATAAATGAAAAGATAGACACAACATAGCAAAATCTCTGGGATGCAGCAAAAGCAGTGTTAAGAGGAAAGTGTATGGCACTAAATACCTGTATCGAGAAGTTAGAAAAATCTCAGATTAACAATCTAATATCACACTTAGAGGAACTAGAAAAACAAGAACAAAGTAATCCCAAAGCTGGCAGAAGAAAATAAATTACTAAAATTAGAAGAGAACTAATTGACATTGAGATGCCGAAATTCACAAAAAAGGATCAACAAAACAAAAAATTGGTTATTTGAAAGGAGAAACAAATAATGCCAATAGACTGCTAGCTGGATTAACAAAGAAAAAAAGTGAGACAATCCAAATGAACACAACACCAACAACAGTGGTGACATTACAACCAATCCCACAGAAATACAAAAGATCCTCAGAGAAAACTATGAATACATCTATCTATACAAACTAAAAAATCTAGAGGAAATGGGTAAATTCACAGTCTCCCAAGATTTCATCAGGAAGAAATTGAAACCCTGAA
Organism: Mandrillus leucophaeus; assembly: GCF_000951045.1. Classification (NCBI taxonomy): domain Eukaryota; kingdom Metazoa; phylum Chordata; class Mammalia; order Primates; family Cercopithecidae; genus Mandrillus; species Mandrillus leucophaeus. The sequence continues at coordinate 5,082,219 of NW_012098432.1, forward strand.
CAGGCCAATAATGAATTCTGAAATAGAGCCAGTAACAAAAAATGTACCAACCAAAAAAAGCCCTGTAGCAGACAAATTCACAGCCAAATTTTACCAGATGTATAAGGAAGAGCTGGTACCAATCTTACTGAAACTATTCCAAAAAAATCAAGGAGAGGAGACTCCTGCCTAACTCATTCTACAAAACCAGCATCATTCTGATACCAAAATCTTGCAAAGACACAACAAGCAAAGAAAACTTCAGGCCAATATCCTTGATGAACTTAGACCCAAAAATCCTTAACAACAACAACAAAAAAGAGCAAATGGAATCCAGCAGCACATCGATAAGTTAATTCATCCTATCAATTAGGATTTATTCCTGGGATGCAAGGTTGGGGTTGGTTCAACACACATGAATCAATAAATGTGACTCACCATATCAACAGAATTAAAAACAAAGACCATATGATCATCTCAATAGATGCAAAAAAAAAAAAAAAAAAAAAAAAAGCTTCTGGTAAAATCCAACATCCCTTCATAATAAAAACTCTCAGTTTTTAAAAAATCTTCAAATGCCTAACAAAAGCAGTCATTAAAGGAACACTCCTCAAAATAATGAGCAATTTATGAAAAACCTGTAGCCAACATCATACTAAAAGAGCAAAAACTGGAAGCATTTCCCTTGCAGAACTCGAACAAGACAAGGATCCTCACTCTCACCACTCCTATTCAGCATAGTACTGGAAGTCCTAGCTAGAGCAATCAGGTGAGAGAAAAAAACAAAACAGATCTAAATAGGAAAAGAATATGTAAAATTATCTCTCTCCACTTAAGATAGAACTCAATACATAGAAAATTCTAAAGACTCTGTTGAAAGATTCCTAAACATAATAAATGACTTCGGTAAAGTTTTAGGATACAAATCAATGTACAAAATCTAGTAGCATTTCTGTACACTAGTAACATTCAAGCTGATAGCCAAATCAAGGATATAATCCCATTTACAATAGACATAAATAAAATAAAATACCTATGAATACATTTAACCAATTGTGTAAAATAGAGAACTACAAGGAGAACTACCACACACTGCTGAAAGAAATCATAGATGACACAATCAAATGAAAAAAATTTCCTTGCACATAGATTGGAAGAATCAATATTGCTTAAATAAAAATTTAAATGGCCATACTGCCCAAAGCAATCTACAGATTCAACATTATGCCTATCAAACCACCAACACCATTTTTTACAGAATTAGAAAAAACTAATCCAAATTAATATAAAACCAAAAAAGAGCCCAAATAGCCATAGCATCCTAAGCAAAAAGAACAAAGTTGGCATCACATTACCCAACTTCAGACATACCACATTACCCAATTTCAAACTATACTGTAAAGCTACAGTAATCAAAACAGCATGGTACTGGTATAAAAACAGACATATACCAATGGAAGAGAATAGAGAACTCAGAAATAAAGCTGCACTCCTACAACCAACTGACTTTCAGCAAAGCCAACAATAATAAGCAATAAGGAAAGGACTTCCTGTTTAATAAATGGTGCTGGGGTAGCTGGCTATCCATATGCAACAGAAAGAAACTAGACCTCCTACCTATCACCATATACAAAACTTAACTCGTAATGGATTAAATACTTAAATGTAAGAACTCAAACTATAAAAATACTAGAACACCACCTAGGAAATAACCTTACAGACATTGGTCTTGGCAAAGAACTTAGAACTAAGTCCACAAAAGCAATTGTAACAACAACAACAAAAATTAAGCCAGGTACAGTGGCTCACAGTTGTAATCCCAGCACTTTGGGTGGCCAAGATGGGTAGATTGCTTGAGTCTGGAAGTTTGAGACCAGCCTGGGCAACATAGTGAGACCCCCATCTCTAAAAAACATAGAAATTAGCCAGGCATCATGGTGCATATTCCCAACTACTCAGAAGGCCGAGATGGAAGGATTACCTGGGCCTAGGAAGGTCTAAGCTGCAGTGAGCCATGATCACGCCACTGCACTTCAGCCTGAGTGACAGAATGGGACTCTGTATCAAAAAAAAAATTGACAAGTGGGAGCTAATTAAACTAAAGAGCTTCTGCCCAGCAAGAGACACTATCAACAGGGTAAACAGACAACTGACAGAATGGGATAAAATATTAGTAGCAAACAATGCACCCAACAAAGGTCTAATATCCAGAATATATAAGGAACTTAACCAAACAAGTAAAAAACACATAACTCCATAAAAGGTGGGCAAGATACTTCAAAAAGAAGATATACAAGTGGCCAAGAAACAAACGAAAAAAAAAAAAAAAGCTTCACATCATGCAACATCAGAGAAATGCAAATCAAAATCCCAAAGCAATACCATCTCACACCAGTGAGAGTGGTAATTATTAAAAAGTCAAAAAATAACGGATGTTGGTGAGTACACAGAGAAAAAGGAACTCTTTATGCTATTGGTAGGAATGTAAATGAGTTCAGTCACTGTGGAAAGCAGTTTGGAGATTTCTCAAAGAAGCAAAAACAGAACTACCACTCAACCTAGCAATCCCATTGCTTGGTATATATCCAAAGGAAAAGAAATTGTTCTACTGAAAAGACACCTGCACTTGTATGTTTATTCCATCAGGATTCACAATACAAAGATATGGA
>NW_012098432.1:5089091-5091136 GCF_000951045.1 Mandrillus leucophaeus
TAACATATCCATCACCTTGTTGTGGTGATCACAGTTAATAATAATGTATTGCATATTTTAAAATTGCTAATAGAATGGACTTCTAACATTCTCACCACATATATAATAATCTTTTATTTGAAGATTGGGAATCCAAGTAATGTTGGAAGTCAAAGCATAAAAGTACTTATTTGTGTATCTCAGGGGCAATGAGATTGCACAAAGGAAGAGAAATTCTTGAAGCCAGTGCTGCTGAAGTTTTTATTTGCGCATGAATCACCTGAGAATCTTCTGAAGGTGCAGATTCTGATTCAATAAGTCTGGGATGGGACTTGAGATGCTGAATTTCCAACTCCCAGGTCCTACTCATGCTGCTGGTCTACAGACCACACTTTGAGTAGCAAGGCTCAAGTCTATGGGGCTGACTGAGGAGAGAGCTGGCTGTCAGATAAAGAAGACTGAATAATATACTCAGAGTGTCATGAAAGCTGGAGAGTGAAGGTCTTCATTGGAAAGAGAGATGTGAACAAGACTCACATGTCAAAGTCACAAACTGAGTTGAAAGGAGGGAAAGAAAACAAGATGTGTCAGGTGAGCTGGGGTGATAAAGCATCAGTAGCTGCATGGTGTGTTTCCTGGGAAATTCATTTACAGCTCCAAAAAGAGGGAACCCTTTCAGGAAGGAGAAACCAGACAGTTGAAAGAAGAATCCAAAATAAGCTTCAGTCAGCAATTATTCTTTACCAACCAAATATTTAGCTATTCCTAGATTTTAAAAGAATCACATATTTCTCAATGGATAGACTGTCATGAAAGATTCTTAGCACTTAATACTCAGACTGTGACTTACCAAAGTCCTCTTCCTCAGAGGGAGTATCTGCTGGTTTTTCTAGGAAAAAGCACAAAAGGCAAATATATATATATATATATTTGTAGGGGTTGATGACTCTGAGGCTCTATACACATCTCTCCCTATCCTAAAAAATCTTAGTTTTTAGACTAATACACAGAATAACATAAGGCAGTTGGACTGGTTGAACTAATTATTTATACACAAAGCCACCAATAATGAGCATTTATTCTTAAGAAGTTACCAAAAAAAATACTTCATGAAGGTGCTGGAGGTAAGAGGTGTGGGAATGATGAAATAAAGCTGTTAATTCTTCCATTTGCATCTATGATTTGTACAATGTAGGTGATATGTAGAGACTTGAAAACTTCATTACCAAGAAATGAGGCATTTTGTTTACTCTCATTTTCTGTTCCTGCTTTAAACTTTAGAAGACACATTAGTCGTGAAAAACTTAATATGCACTAAATACCTTTTATTACATGCAGAATAGCCAGTGTAGACTAGGGAAAAGAGATATATTTTGAATTCAACGGTCCCACTTTAATCACACTACGTGTGGCCTTCAGCTTTAACAGAAACTCCCATGTGATAACTATGAATGACTCTATTCAATTTGGAAGGTACAAATTATGGTAATTTGGGGGAATGGGGAGGTGGCACGTGCCATAATGAACAATAACAGCATCCTAATAACAGCATCCTAATGCTTCAAGTGTCACATATGTTAAACAAAAACACTAATGCTTTCTACGAACACCCCATTCTCTGGTGCTTTATCAGACTTGCCAACTCATTAATTAGAGCTATTGAATAGAATTCCCTCTATAGACTTCATGGGCAGAAAGTACAATGCTTGGTCTCCCCACTGATTTTTCATCAATCGGACTAACAGTAGCAAATCATTGAGAGTCAGAGTTGGGGTAAAGATTCCAGGGAAAGCGAACATTTGTAAATTGTGTTCCCTTGGGAAAAATAATAATAACGATAATTAAAATAGCAACTAACTTTTGAACACTTGCTATGCACCAGGTGCCATGTTTCATTTATGTTGTCTCATTTAATATTCAAAACCAGCCTTGCAGTAGTTACAATAATCAGTTCACTTCTAAAAATGAGAATCCGAGGTTCCCAGAGGCAACGTGAACTTTGGGTCTAGTCTTTGTTTAAAGTCACACTGCTAGTAAGTGGGGAACCTGGAATTCACACTTAGGTC
>NW_012098432.1:5092481-5096900 GCF_000951045.1 Mandrillus leucophaeus
AGATTTCTCAAAGAAGCAAAAACAGAACTACCACTCAACCTAGCAATCCCATTGCTTGGTATATATCCAAAGGAAAAGAAATTGTTCTACTGAAAAGACACCTGCACTTGTATGTTTATTCCATCAGGATTCACAATACAAAGATATGGAATCAACCTAGGTGCCCATCAACAGTGGACTGGATAAAGAAACTGTGACACATATACACCAGGGAATACTATGCAGCCACAAAAAGGGAGAAATCATATCCTTTGAAGCAACATGGATGTAGGTGGAGGCCATCATCCTACGTTAATTGATACAGAAATAGAAAGCGAAACACTGCATATTTTTATAAGTGGGAGTTAAACATTGGGTACATACAGACATAAAGATGGGAACAATAGACACTGGGGACTATAAGAGGGGAGTGAGGATGGGGACAAGGGTTGAAAATCAACCTCTTGGGTACTCTGCTCACTATTTGGGTGACAGGTTCTACCTCAATGGTTATATCCCAAACCCTCGCATCACGCAATATACTCTTGTAACAAGCCTTCACATGTACCCTCTGAATCTAAAATAAAATTTGAAATTTAAAAGAATAAGATAGAAAAATATCTAAACACTGTTTTCATTGTCTCACATGTCATGCAAATCTTTGCCTAAAAAAGCTGCAAAGCCATCTTAACTTTCTTTGATTTGGCTAAGGAAGTGTTATTTGAAGGATTATTATGAAACAAGTATTAATACCTCATTTAAAAAGACTCTCTGTATACATAAACATATGCCCATACATACATATATATATAATACACATACAACAATGTAATCATGTTTTATGTTATTACAAAGAGTTAAAAACTGTCTCTTCTTTATCTTGTGTACTTTAAAGTAATACACTTTTATGTTTGCTTATAAATAAAAATGTTCACATGTCAGAATCAAATTGGTATGAAAATAGCCAATATTCAAAATGGCATACTGTATGTTAGGCTAATATATTTGCTTTTGTGGTTTGATATTTATGTACTACAAATTAGATAAAATGTGATAAATGAAAAATAATATTAAGTCATTAGAATTGAGCTTTGAACATTTTAAATAGCAGTTGGTTATTTATTTGCTCACTTCACAACTTGATTTTGAAAATAGGAACTGTAATTATAAACAGATTCATCTGATTATTTTGTGGAAAATAGACCAGAGTAGGGTAATAGCTGCAGATAAAAATGAGTTAGGAGGTTATGGTAGGTATCTAACTGAGAAGTAACAGTGGTTTGAATGAAGCGATTTAGTGGAGATGGTGAGTGGTGATTCCCTTATTAAAGAAAGGAAGGTAGACACAAGAGCAGATTTGGTGGGGTATAAAGTCAAATAAATAAGTCCAGGGCAAGAAAGAGCAGTCAGGGCTAGAGATGTAAATCTAGGACTTAACACCACATTCATAGTTTTTAAAACTATGGGATCAGATACAATTACCTAGAAAAGTCAGAGAAAATGCATTCTGGGGGCTCTCCAATACCCAGACTTTAAGTGTGAGCGACTGGGCAGAGAAGGAGAAATCACAGAGTCAGGAGGAAACTCAGGAGAGTGTGGTATAATGGAAGCAGAAGAAGAAAGTGTTTAAAAAAGTGCAGTAGCTGACCATGGTGAATGCTGCTGAGAGAGAGTAAGGTGAGGAAAAAAATTCTGGAATGGAAGAGCAAGATACAAGTCTGTGGAAATGATAAAAAACTGTTTCATGAAGTAACGCAGATACAATTCCAGTTGGAGTGATTTAAGAGAGAATAGGAGAAAAGTGGAGTCAGTGCCTACAAACAATTCTTTTGAGTTTTAGCATGATGAAAGGGTTAATTGAACATTTTTTAAAAATAAATTTCAGGCAGCTATATTAAGGCATATTTACATGTAGGCAAGAGAAAGAGGGGATAATTGCAATAGCAAAGTCTTTGAAGAGGCAGTGCGGATAGAGGTACTATGAACCTTGGAAAGGATGAGAACAACCCTTCCCTGTAACAGAAGAGGAAGTGGAGCACATGGGAACAAGCCACTGACTTTGGTAGGCTTCAGCTTCTTTGGAACAGAGGGCTGTTGAAAAATGTGTCCCGTGGGTTAAACTCAATAATACTCTAATTCTCCCAAGCTTACCCACGTCGTTAGCACAGTTAAGCTTTCTTTAATATCAGGCTCTTAAAAAGAAGTATAAATGTGGAATGAATGAAGCAAACAGAAAAGACAAAAATGGCATCATCCACCCAATCGAAATGCAAGGCCTGTTTATCCACTCACTCCTGACTACTGAGTGCACCCCACATCTTAGGATCTGGGAGTGTTTCCCTCTGCTGAGATGCACTTTTAGTGGATGCAAAACCAACAGTTCCTCCTGGGCCATGACTCAGCAGAGTTATCCCATTAGTACCTTCTCTGGGAGAATGGAAGTGGCATAGTACAATATCCTACGTTGAACTTTTCCTCTTTCTTTTATTTTTGTCCATTCAAGCAGAAGCAGCACTCAGTGGTACTTCTCTCCTTAGGCTACTTTGTATCAGAAGTGGAATGTTTTTTTCCTCATTGGCTCATTTATCTCAAAAACCTTGTCAGAAAGATGAGGGTTTATTTCAGGCCTAATTACTTTATTCTAAGTGAGAAAACAAGGTATATGAATAAAAACATAACTCAGATCATACTGAGCAAAAAAACACTATTTTGAATCATGATCATTTTGAGGCAGAAGAATTCAGACTTATGATGGCACAAAAAAGACTTCACCTCTACTTTGTTTTAAGGTAGGAAAAACAATCTGCTGATACATTTTTTACCCTTTTATTTCAACCTTAAGATTAAAAAATTACAAATGGAAATTTACAAAATAAGCTCTACAAAAGATTATATAACCTACCTTTCTACCTTATATGATCATATATGATTAACAAAATCTATATGAAGGAATTTTGAAACTGTAAAATGCTATCTAAGTGTGAGAACAAACAGCAGCATCTAAGTAGGTAGAATTAAAGTACATGAGAGTCAATAAATGGGTTTTGAGAACAGAGGCAGGAAAGTACATGTATGATCACATTTTCTTATACATTTATTTATTTAATTGACAAATTACTTTAATTAATTAATTAAATGTACACAATAATTGTGTATATTTACAGGGTGCAATGTGATGTTTTGCTCTATGTATACATCGTAGAAAGATGAAGTTAAACTAATTAACATATCCATCACCTTGTTGTGGTGATCACAGTTAATAATAATGTATTGCATATTTTAAAATTGCTAATAGAATGGACTTCTAACATTCTCACCACATATATAATAATGTTTTATTTGAAGATTGGGAATCCAAGTAATGTTGGAAGTCAAAGCATAAAAGTACTTATTTGTGTATCTCAGGGGCAATGAGATTGCACAAAGGAAGAGAAATTCTTGAAGCCAGTGCTGCTGAAGTTTTTATTTGCGCATGAATCACCTGAGAATCTTCTGAAGGTGCAGATTCTGATTCAATAAGTCTGGGATGGGACTTGAGATGCTGAATTTCCAACTCCCAGGTCCTACTCATGCTGCTGGTCTACAGACCACACTTTGAGTAGCAAGGCTCAAGTCTATGGGGCTGACTGAGGAGAGAGCTGGCTGTCAGATAAAGAAGACTGAATAATATACTCAGAGTGTCATGAAAGCTGGAGAGTGAAGGTCTTCATTGGAAAGAGAGATGTGAACAAGACTCACATGTCAAAGTCACAAACTGAGTTGAAAGGAGGGAAAGAAAACAAGATGTGTCAGGTGAGCTGGGGTGATAAAGCATCAGTAGCTGCATGGTGTGTTTCCTGGGAAATTCATTTACAGCTCCAAAAAGAGGGAACCCTTTCAGGAAGGAGAAACCAGACAGTTGAAAGAAGAATCCAAAATAAGCTTCAGTCAGCAATTATTCTTTACCAACCAAATATTTAGCTATTCCTAGATTTTAAAAGAATCACATATTTCTCAATGGATAGACTGTCATGAAAGATTCTTAGCACTTAATACTCAGACTGTGACTTACCAAAGTCCTCTTCCTCAGAGGGAGTATCTGCTGGTTTTTCTAGGAAAAAGCACAAAAGGCAAATATATATATATATATATTTGTAGGGGTTGATGACTCTGAGGCTCTATACACATCTCTCCCTATCCTAAAAAATCTTAGTTTTTAGACTAATACACAGAATAACATAAGGCAGTTGGACTGGTTGAACTAATTATTTATACACAAAGCCACCAATAATGAGCATTTATTCTTAAGAAGTTACCAAAAAAAATACTTCATGAAGGTGCTGGAGGTAAGAGGTGTGGGAATGATGAAATAAAGCTGTTAATTCTTCCATTTGCATCTATGATTTGTACAATGTAGGTGATATGTAGAGACTTGAAAACTTCATTACCAAGAAATGAGGC
>NW_012098432.1:5097900-5102742 GCF_000951045.1 Mandrillus leucophaeus
ACACCTTTGAAACTAGCAATGCTGACCCACATTCATTAGGATGGTAAGCATTATTAGGGACATACAGGTTTCAGACTTACCATTTAAAAAGCTAAATGAAGTGCCCAAAATATCATAAAATGGCCATCTATTGCTGATTTTATTAAAATAGTATGTACGTGCAAGGATTGGCGCCTGAGAGGTAGAATAAAATAAATAAAATGTCAAGATCTAATACAGACTACCTTTTTCCTGTTCCTGGGCCCTAACTGACTGACTTTGCCTTTAATGTCCCAAATACATTTTTAAAAAACAACAAAATTCTAGGTTCATGGTTATCTTAAATGGTTACATGTCATAGCTTTTTGTATCATACACTTCTAATCACATTTTAGCTTATATAATAACAGTGGTCAGCCTCTGCCTTCAGCCCTCTATTCCAATTTTCTCCAGCCCCCTCAGCTATATAAACTAGTAAATTCCACCTGCAGACCCAGTCCCACTTGGAATCAGTGTTGGGTATGGCAGGATGCATGTCAGTAATCTCAGTCCCTGCTGATGAGAGGAGAAGGGAACTGGTAGTTACTATAATGTAGGTGCTTCACAGATGTAGTTAAATCCTCTTGACAACCATATACTGTGTCATATACCCCATTTTACAGATGAGAAAACTGAAACTAGGATGGTGAAAATATTTGACCAACGTTATACCTTGTCATTGGTTCAGGAACAAACAAAGCAAAGAAAGAAAGCAGGATCTAGATGGTCTCCATCTCCCAGGCTAAATTCTATACAGTATAGTTTTGACTCCTCTTTCTCAATTTTGCATAATGAATCAAAAAAAAAAAAAAACAAAGTTCATATTTTGACATGATCAGTTTACAAGATGGTTGAGCCTGCTTTCTGTATCAGCTTATGTCTTTTTCAAAAGTTGTTTAGGAGAACATTCGTATCTTATGTAGGCTGCCTTCTGGTGTCTGCATAAGATACCAAAGCCATTCTATTTTGACCTTGGCAACAGCTGGGAAGACTGGAATCTAGTGTGAGAGAAGTTCTTGGACATGCACCCTGCCTGCTTATATCCAGTATGGTAAATTTAGAATGAAGTTTCAGACTAGGAGCCAAAAGAGTCATACTTTCCAGTTTTATTGCTGGGCCTTTTACCACACTTTATTCCCTTTTGTCTTTCTTGCTTGAAAGGTCTGTTCAGGAGAATGAAAACTGGTAGGAGATGGAGGTGGAGGAGGGGGTAGCAATGAGTGGAACTCATTGATGTGAGTCATGCTCCTGTTGTGTCATCTTGAGACCTTATTAAAAAGAAGCAAGACCCTAGACCCATAATCAAGCACAGCATCACTAACGATGGGTCAACCAGATGTTGTTTCTCCTGATGTGAGGCAATAGAGTTTGTACAGCATACCTAGCTAGCATGGATTCTGCCTCAAAATGTCCAACAGGAGCCACCACCAATGATTTAGATTTGATCTAACCTACACATAGGAAATAAAGAAGATAAAAAAACTAAATGAAATCACTGGAAAGGAACTAAACAAATCCAGAAAGTGAGATATTCTCCAGGGCAATAGGTCAGTGTCAGAGGCAAAGGGAGTGTGCTAATCAGAAGAGACTTCAGGGACATAGCCACCAGATGCAAGGTCTGGCCTTGGATTAGACCCTGATTTGGACAGAATGTGGTAAATACAGTGTCGGGGGACAACTAGGGCAATCTGAATATGGAATGAATATTAGCTAAATTTAACATTTGTTGTACTGGAAAGATGGAAATTCTTAACAGAAAAAAAGCAGGTAGCAAAAAGCATGTAAAAGCAAAATCTCATTATTGTAAAATAATTGAGGAAAGGATGGGGATACAAGAGTTGAAAAACAACATACTAGGTACTTTGTTCACTATATTTGGGTGATGGGTTCCATAAAAGTCCAAACCCCAGCATTATGCAATATACTCACATAACAGACCTGCACATGTACCCCTGGATCTGTAATTTTATAAAACCTGCTCTTAGAGTAATAAAAATTATTTTAATTAAAAATAATTATTTTGAAATGGAAGTGCATGGGTCCTTCTCACCGAGTCTAATTTTTGGTACTCAGAATACATAACTGATGTAGGTAGAATCTTCAGGAATTAAACCCGAAGGTTACGCATTTTTAAGTATGACCTTTACTTCTATTCGTTCATTGAGCTTCAGGTGTCAGGGATGAGTCCCTGCGCTCATTTAACATTTGAGTTGCTCTAGCATTCTTGTCACTGTCAGCAGCTTTCCCTCACCCCCTGTGTTAGGCTCATCAATGTGAAAGTCTGGGCTTCTGCTTTAGTTGCTTTGCCCAGGGCTCCATTCCCCTTTCCTGAGCCCACCTGCTTGGCTTTGGCCTGAGGTCCTACCTCGCTTCTGCCAACCCCGAAGACTGAATCCCACTCTTAGAACTCCAACTCTCTGACTTGACTATGTCTGTGAGTAGAGAGAAGGCTCAGAGCCATGATGCTGCCATTTATCTGAATTTCCAGCATCTTCTCATGGCAAGGACTGCCAGTGCTGTGCCCTGCCTGCCAAATTGGATTCTTTTTGATCGCTGTTGTCTGTCCAAACTACGCCTGATCTTGGCATGCCTATTATACTGCAATGGACAAGACAACTGCTCTCATAAGGTGAGCCTCTGAAGCTGGCTTCATTTCCTACTCTGTCCTGGCTTCCATCCTCATTCTACTCACTGGCTTTTGCTATAGAGCCCTAAAGCCTGGAAGCCCAAGACAGAGCTGATGCCAAGTCTGCATCATTTGAGAAAGAGGCTGGTTATAAACTCACTACTTAGGGCAAGAAATGGAACCAGGGTAAGAGGACAACCATGTCCAGAAGCTTATTATTTCCTTCCTTTAATTTATTCACTCACTTAGCAAACATTCACTGACCTCTAACTGGATATCAAATACTATGCTGGGCACTGAAACGACATAGGTGAACAAGAGAATCTCTGTCCTCATGGAGTTTTTCATAATGCATCAGGATGATGGATCTTAGACAAATCAGCATACCAATCATTATTTGCTTGCAAATATGACATGATAGGTGCTATGAAGAATAAATACAAGGTGTGAAGACAACAGTTAATCTGGAATTTAAAGAATGAGTAAGAGTTTGTATGATGGTTGGCAGCCTCAGCAAAGGGCAAGCATGGGCAGAGATCCTATGATGGTAAGGAGCTTGACAGCTATGAGGAACTGAAATAAGGCCAACATGTGGCTGGAGGACACTAGGTAAGGGGCTGTGGTATGAGCTGGGGCTAGAGAAGTGGGATGGGAAGGAGAATAAACACATTTGACTGTCATATAGAAGACCCCAGCTGCTCCCCACCTAGATGCCCTTGTAAACATATATACTGTAGCACTGAGGTTTGAGATGGATCTGAGGTTGCTGAGTATCACCTGTAACCTTCTGTGTTCTCAAAAAAAAAAAAAAACTTGCTGCTGAGTCCAAAAAATAACAGTATTCTGGGCATCATGGTTGGCCACTAGAAACAAAACAAAACTCATTATCCTTTGCATCAGTAATCTGTTTTACAATTCTAGCAGACAAAATTGCAAGCAAAATGTAGTGGAGTTAGAGACAGCCCAGAGAAGGGCATCTGAGAAAGGGCTAAAAAGTGTGACCCACACATGAAGCACCTCACCAAGAGAGAAGAAAGTTGATAGTTAAGATGACCAAAATCTACAAAATCATAAAGCTATAGAATGGTTACATGGGAGAGGAAGTTGAACACAACATTTTGGTAGTTAGAAATAGTGTGTGTGTTTTGAAATGTATGAGGTTCGAAAACTCATAGCCTGAAAAAAATACATTTTGGCAGATGAGATAATGTTCTGTTTTCTGTACAGTCACACGGGAGTCCAAGAGGACTGGCCCAATATTGCCTCTCACTCACTATGGTTTTGGGGCAAAGAAGGGTCCTGAGTTTGTCTCCTCCTCTGTAAAATGGGATGGAGCTTTTTCACATGGTTGTTTTAAGAAATAGATGACATTTGAAATGTTCACCACAAGAGGTGGCTGGCAAGATGGCCGGCCCAACAGAAACAGCTCTGGTCTGCGGCTCCCAGCAAGATCAACGCAGAAGGCAGGTGATTTCTGCATTTCAAACTGAGGTACCCTGTTCATCTCAATGAGACTGGTTAGACAGTGGGTGTAGCCCACGGAGGATGAGCTGACGCAGGGTGGGGCGTCACCTCACCTGGGAAGCACAAGAGGTTGGGGAACTCCATCCCCTACTGGAGAGAAGCCATGAGGGACTGTGCCATGAGGAATGGTGCATTCTAGCCCAAATAGTACACTTTTCCCGTAGTCTTCACAACCCACAGATTAGGAGATTCCTTAAGGTGCCTACACCACCAGGGCCCTGGGTTTCAAGCAGAAAACTAGGCAGCTGTTGGGGCAGACACCCAGCTTACTTGCAGGAGTTTTTTTCATACCCCAGTGGCACCTGGAATGCCAGTAGGACAGAACCATTCACTCCCCTGGAAAGGGGGCTAAAGCCAGGGAGCCAAGTTGTCTAGCTCAGTGGATCCCACACACATAGAGCCCAGCAAACTAAGATCTACTAGCTTGAAATTCTCGCTGACAGCACAGCAGTCTGATGTCAACCTGGGACACTCAAGCTTGATGGAGGGAAGGACGTCCATCATTACTGAGGGTTCAGAAGGCGGTTTTCCCCTTACAGTGTAAAAAAAGCTATGGAGAAGTTTGAACAGGGCGGAGCCCACCACAGCACTGCAAAGCCACTGTAGCCAGACTGCCTCTCTAGATTCCAACTCCCTGGGCAGAGCATCTCTGAAAGAAAGGCAGCAGCCCCAGT
>NW_012098432.1:5104632-5107897 GCF_000951045.1 Mandrillus leucophaeus
ACATAGGTGAACAAGAGAATCTCTGTCCTCATGGAGTTTTTCATAATGCATCAGGATGATGGATCTTAGACAAATCAGCATACCAATCATTATTTGCTTGCAAATATGACATGATAGGTGCTATGAAGAATAAATACAAGGTGTGAAGACAACAGTTAATCTGGAATTTAAAGAATGAGTAAGAGTTTGTATGATGGTTGGCAGCCTCAGCAAAGGGCAAGCATGGGCAGAGATCCTATGATGGTAAGGAGCTTGACAGCTATGAGGAACTGAAATAAGGCCAACATGTGGCTGGAGGACACTAGGTAAGGGGCTGTGGTATGAGCTGGGGCTAGAGAAGTGGGATGGGAAGGAGAATAAACACATTTGACTGTCATATAGAAGACCCCAGCTGCTCCCCACCTAGATGCCCTTGTAAACATATATACTGTAGCACTGAGGTTTGAGATGGATCTGAGGTTGCTGAGTATCACCTGTAACCTTCTGTGTTCTCAAAAAAAAAAAAAAACTTGCTGCTGAGTCCAAAAAATAACAGTATTCTGGGCATCATGGTTGGCCACTAGAAACAAAACAAAACTCATTATCCTTTGCATCAGTAATCTGTTTTACAATTCTAGCAGACAAAATTGCAAGCAAAATGTAGTGGAGTTAGAGACAGCCCAGAGAAGGGCATCTGAGAAAGGGCTAAAAAGTGTGACCCACACATGAAGCACCTCACCAAGAGAGAAGAAAGTTGATAGTTAAGATGACCAAAATCTACAAAATCATAAAGCTATAGAATGGTTACATGGGAGAGGAAGTTGAACACAACATTTTGGTAGTTAGAAATAGTGTGTGTGTTTTGAAATGTATGAGGTTCGAAAACTCATAGCCTGAAAAAAATACATTTTGGCAGATGAGATAATGTTCTGTTTTCTGTACAGTCACAGGGAAGTCCAAGAGGACTGGCCCAATATTGCCTCTCACTCACTATGGTTTTGGGGCAAAGAAGGATCCTGAGTTTGTCTCCTCCTCTGTAAAATGGGATGGAGCTTTTTCACATGGTTGTTTTAAGAAATAGATGACATTTGAAATGTTCACCACAAGAGGTGGCTGGCAAGATGGCCGGCCCAACAGAAACAGCTCTGGTCTGCGGCTCCCAGCAAGATCAACGCAGAAGGCAGGTGATTTCTGCATTTCAAACTGAGGTACCCTGTTCATCTCAATGAGACTGGTTAGACAGTGGGTGTAGCCCACGGAGGATGAGCTGACGCAGGGTGGGGCGTCACCTCACCTGGGAAGCACAAGAGGTTGGGGAACTCCATCCCCTACTGGAGAGAAGCCATGAGGGACTGTGCCATGAGGAATGGTGCATTCTAGCCCAAATAGTACACTTTTCCCGTAGTCTTCACAACCCACAGATTAGGAGATTCCTTAAGGTGCCTACACCACCAGGGCCCTGGGTTTCAAGCAGAAAACTAGGCAGCTGTTGGGGCAGACACCCAGCTTACTTGCAGGAGTTTTTTTCATACCCCAGTGGCACCTGGAATGCCAGTAGGACAGAACCATTCACTCCCCTGGAAAGGGGGCTAAAGCCAGTGAGCCAAGTTGTCTAGCTCAGTGGATCCCACACACATAGAGCCCAGCAAACTAAGATCTACTAGCTTGAAATTCTCGCTGACAGCACAGCAGTCTGATGTCAACCTGGGACACTCAAGCTTGATGGAGGGAAGGACGTCCATCATTACTGAGGGTTCAGAAGGCGGTTTTCCCCTTACAGTGTAAACAAAGCTATGGAGAAGTTTGAACAGGGCGGAGCCCACCACAGCACTGCAAAGCCACTGTAGCCAGACTGCCTCTCTAGATTCCAACTCCCTGGGCAGAGCATCTCTGAAAGAAAGGCAGCAGCCCCAGTCAGGGGCTGAGAGATAAAATGCCCATCTCCCTGGGACAGAGCACCCGGGAGAAGAGGCAGCTGCGGGCGAAGCTTCAACAGACTTAAACGTTCCTGCCTGCTGGCTCTGAAGAGAGCAGCAAATCTCCCAGCACAGCACTCAATCTCTGCTAAGGGACAGACTGCCTGCTCAAGTGGGCCCCCAACCCCCGTGCCTCCTGACTGGGTGATATCTCCCAGCAGGGGTCGACAGACACCTAATAGAGAAGAGTTCCGGCTGGCATCTGGCGGGTGCCCCTCTGGGACGATACTTCCAGAGGAAGAAACAGGCAGCAATCTTTGCTGTTCTGCAGCCTCTGCTGGTGATACCCAGGCACACAGGGTCTGGAGTGGACCTCCAGCAAACTCCAGCAGACCTGCAGCAGAGGGTCTTGACTGTTAGAAGGAAAACTAACAAACAGAAAAGAATAGAATTAACATCATCCAAAAGGATGCCCACACAAAAACCCATCCGAAGGTTGCCAACATCAAAGACCAAAGATACATAAATCCACAAAGATGAGGAAAAAAACAGTACAGAAAGGCTGAAAATTACAAATGCCACAACGCCTCTTCTGCTCCACAGGATCACAACTCCTCACCAACAAGGGAACAAAACTGAAGAGAGAATGAGTTTAACAAATTGACAGAAGTAGGCTTCAGAAGGTGGGTAATAACAAACTCCTCCGAGCTAAAGCAGCATGTTCTAACCCAATGCAAGGGAACTAAGAATCTTGCAAAAAAGTAAGAGGAATTGCTAAATAGAATAACAAGTTTAGAGAAGAATATAAATTACATGACGGAGCTAAAAAACACAGCACGAGAACTTCATGAAGCATACACAAGTATCAATAGCTGAATTGATCAAGCAGAAGAAAGGATATCAGAGATTGAAGATCAACTTAATGAAATAAAG
This sequence comes from Mandrillus leucophaeus, assembly GCF_000951045.1. Taxonomy (NCBI): domain Eukaryota; kingdom Metazoa; phylum Chordata; class Mammalia; order Primates; family Cercopithecidae; genus Mandrillus; species Mandrillus leucophaeus. Next base: position 5,107,461 of record NW_012098432.1, read on the forward strand.
CATGAAGACAAGATTAGAGAACAAAGAATGAAAAGGAATGAACAAAGTCTCCAAGAAATATGGGACTATGTGAAAAGACCAAACCTATGCTTGATTGGTGTATCTGAAGGTGATCGGGAGAATGGAACTAAGCTGGAAAACACTTTTCAGGATATTGTCCACGAGAACATCCCCAACCTAGCAAGAAAGGTCAACATTCAAATTCAGGAAATACAGAGAACACCACAAAGATACTCCTTGAGGACAGCAACCCAAAGACACATAATCATTAGATTCACCAAGGTTAAAATGAAGGAAAAAATGTTAAGGGCAGCCAGAGCAAAAGGTCGGGTTACCACAAAGGGAAGCCCAGCAGACTAACAGCAGATCTCTCTGCAGAAACCCTACAGCAAGAAGAGAGTGGGAGCCAATATTCAATGTTCTTAAAGAATTTTCAA
>NW_012098432.1:5108247-5121770 GCF_000951045.1 Mandrillus leucophaeus
TGGTAAAGGGATCAATGCAACAAGAAGAGCTAACTATCCTAAATACATATGCACCCAATACAGGAGCACCCAGATTCATAAAGCAAGCTCTTAGAGACTTACAAAGAGACTTAGACCCCCACACAATAATAGTGGGAGACTTTAACACCCCACTGTCAATATTAAACAGATCAACAAGACAGAAAATTAACAATGATATTCAGGACTTGAACTCAGCTCTGCACCAAATGGACCTAAAAGACGTCTGCAGAACTCTCCATCTAAAATCAACAGAATATACATTCTTCTAAGCACTACATTGCACTTATTCTAAATTGACCACATAATTGGAAGTAAATCACTCCTCAGCAAACGCAAAAGAATGGAAATCATAACAAACAGTCTCTCAGACCACAGTGCAATCAAAATAGAACTCAGGATTAAGAAACTCACTCAAAACCACACAACTACATGAAAACTGAACAACTTGATCCTGAATGACTACTGGGTAAATAGCAAAATTAAGGCAGAAATAATAAAGTTTTTTGAAACCAATGAGAACAAAGACAAAATGTACCAAAATCTGTGGCACACAGCTAAAGCTGTGTTTAGAGGGAAATTATTGCACCAAATGCCCACAGGAGAAAGCAGGAAAGATCTAAAATCAACATCCTAACATCACCATTAAAAGAACTAGAGAAGCAAGGGCAAACAAATTCAAAAGCTAGCAGAAGGCAAGAAATAACTAAGATCAGAGCAGAACTGAAGGCGACAGAGACAAAAAAAAAAAAAAAAAAGTTTAAAATATCAGTGCATCCAGGAGCTGCTTTTTTGAAAAGATCAGCAAAATAGATAGACTGCTAGCTAGACTAATAAAGAAAAAAAGAAAGAATAATTAAATAGATGCAATAAAAAATGATAGAGGGGATTTCACCACCAATTCCACAGAAATACAAACTATCATTAGAGAATACTGTAAACACCTTCACACAAATAAACTAGAAAATCTAGAAGAAATGGATAAATTCCTGAACACATACACCCTCCCAAGACTAAACCAGGAAGAAGTTAAGTCCCTGTATAGACCAATAACAAGTTCTTAACTTGAGGCAATAATTAATAGCCTACCAACCAAAAAAAGCCCAATACCAGACAGATTCACAGCCAAATTCTACCAGAGGTACAAAGAGGAGCTGGTACCATTCCTTCTGAAACTATTCCAAATGACAGAAATAGAGGGAATCCTCTGTAACTTATTTTATGAGACCAGCATCATCCTGATACCAAAACCTGGAAGTGACACAACAAAAAATGAAAATTTGAGGCCAGTATCCCTGATGAGCATTGATATGAAAATCCTCAATAAAATACTGGCAAACCGAATCCAGCAGCACATCAAAAAGCTTATCCAGCATGATCAAGTCAGCTTTATCCCTGGGATGCAAGGCTGGTTCAACATATGCAAATCAATAAACATAATCCATCACATAAATAGAACCAAAGACAAAAACCACATGATTATCTCAATAGATGCAGAAAAGGCTTTCAACAAAATTCAACAGCCCTTCATGCTAAAAACTCTCAATAAACTAGGTATTGATGGAACATATCTCAAAATAAGAGCTATTTATGAAAACTCACAGGCAATACCATACTGAATGGGCAAAAGCTGGAAGCATTCCCTTTGAAAACCGGCACAAGACAAGGATGCCCTCTCTCCTATTCAACATAGTGTTGGAAGTTCTGGCCAGGGCAATCAGGCAAGAGAAAGAAACAAAGGGTATTCAAATAGGAAGAGAAGAAGTCAAATTGTCCCTGTTTGCAGATGACATGATTGTATATTTAGAAAACCCTATCGCCTCAGCCCCAAATCTCCTTAAGCTGATAAGCAACTTCAGCAAAATCTCAGGATACAAAATCAATGTGCAAAAATCAGAAGCATTCCAATACACCAATAATAGACAAACAGAAAGTCCAATCGTGAGTGAACTCCAATTCACAATTGTTACTAAGAGAATAAAATAATTAGGAATCCAACTTACAAAGGATGTGAAGGACCTCTTCAAAGAGAACTACAAACCACTGCTCAAGGAAATAATACAGGACACAAACAAATGGAAAAACATTCCAAGCTCATGGATAGGAAGAATCAATATCATGAAAATGGCCATACTGCCCAAAGTAATTTATAAATTCAATGTCATCCTCATCAAGCTACCACTAACTTTATTCACAGAATTAGGAAAAACTAACTTAAATTTCATATGGAACCAAAAAAGAGCCCATAGAGCCAAGACAATCCTAAGCAAAAAGAACAAAGCTAGAGGCATCATGCTACCTGACTTCAAACTATGCTACAAGGCTACAATAACCGAAACAGTATGGTACTGGTACTAAAACAGAGATATAGACCAATGGAACAGAACAGAGTTCTCAGAAATAATGACACACATCTACAACCATCTGATCTTCGACAAACCTGACAAAAACAAGAAATGGGGAAAGGATTCCCTATTTAATAAATTGTGTTGAGAAAACTGGCTAGCCATATGCAGAAAAGTGAAATTTGACTCCCTCCCTTATACCTTATACAAAAATTAACTCAAGATGGATTAAAGTCTTAAACGTAATACCTAAGACCATAAAAATCCTAGATGAAGACCTAGGCAATATCACTCAGGACATAGGCATGGGTAAAGGCTTCATGACTAAAACACCAAAATTAATGCCAACAAAAGCCAAAATTGACAAATGGGATCTAACTAAACTAAAGAGTTTCTGCACAGCAAAAGAAACTATCATCAGAGTGAACATGCAACCTACAGAATGGGAGAAAATTTTTGCAATCTATCCATCTGACAAAGGGCTAATATCCAGAATCTACAAAGAACTTAAATAAATTTACAAGAAAAACAACAAATAACCACATCAAAAAGTGAGTGAAGGACATGAACAGATACTTCTCAAAAGAAGACATTTATGCAGCCTGCAAACATATGAAAAAAAGCTCATCATCACTGGTCATTAGAGAAATACAAATTAAAACCACAATGAGATACCATTTCACACCAGTTAGAATGGCGATCATTAAAAAGTCAGGAAACAACAGATGCTGGAGAGGATATGGAGAAATAGGAATGTTTTTTCACTGTTGGTGGGAGTGTAAATTAGTTCAACCATTGTGGAAGACAGTGTGGCGATTCCTCAATGATCTAGAACTAGAAATAACATTCGACCCAGCAATTCCATTACTGGGTATATACCCAAAGGATTATAAATCATTCTACTATAAAGACACATGCATACATATGTTTATTGCAGCACTATTCACAACAGCAAAGACTTGGAACCAACCAAATGCCCATCAATGATAGACTAAAGAAAATATGGCACATATATACCACAGAATACTATGCAGTCACAAAAAAGGATGAGTTCATGTCCTTTGCAGGGACATGGATGAAGCTGGGAACCATCATTCTCAGCAAACTAACACAGGAACAGAAAACCAAACACCACATGTTCTCACTCATAAGTGGGAGTTGAACCATGAGAACACATGGACACAGGGAGGGGAACATCACACACTGGGGCCTGTCAGGGACTGGGGGGCTACGGGAGGGATAGTATTAGGAGAAATACCTAATATAGATGAAGGGTTGATGGGTGCAGCAAACCACCATGGCATATGTATACCTATGTAACAAACCTGCACGTTTTGCACATATATCCCAGAACTTAAAGTATAATAATAAAAATAATGTTCACTACATACGTACTGTCACTTAAAAGGCACTTGGTGAATGTTAATGCCTTTCCTTACAGACAAGAGAAACTCTGAAAGATGGTGCTATATGAAAATAAAATAGGTGGATGAAAATAAAAGGTGATTGATTCAACTACGCATCCATAAGAAAGAATGAAATCACGTCCTTTGCAGCAACATGGATGCAGCTGAAGGCCATTATCCTAAGTGAATTAACGCAGAAAATACCATATGTCTTCACTTATAAATGAACGCTTAACAGTGAGTCCACATGGACATAAAGATGGGAACAATAGACACCGGAGACTCTAAAAGATGGGGCAAGGTTTGATAAATAACCTATTGGGTCGTATGTTCACTACAGGAAGTCCATGAGTCCTTCTCACATAGCCCATTTTTTAGTACCCAGAATATATAACTGGGTACATGTTTTCTGGGTGACTATACCCCCAGAATGTATTGGGCAATGAGTTCAATAGAGGCCCGAACCCCAGAATTAGTCAATATATCCATGTAACAAACCTGCACATGTACTCCTTGAATCTAAATTTTTTTTAAAAGAAAGGTGATTGATTCAGAAGAGACAGGGTCTTGTAGTTTCTAGTGCCACCCTGTTATAACAGAGTTGAGTGTTCAAAAAGAGAGAAAGCCAACAGAGAAAGGGCCAGAAAACGGCCCTACAATACTTCAGTCCAGATAGTTGGTAAAGAGAATAATATTTAGAGTTTAGGCTGAATAAATGAAAATAATACAAATATAGCTTAATTGTTTATTATTTAAAGTAATTTAGAATAACCATTTTTCAAATTATTGATATTTCAGGAAATAGCCTGCACTATGAAGCAAACATGTGCACCTCAAAATATACCCAATGGAATCACTTCCCAAAACACAATGCTACTATAGATGGTCATTGATAATTATTAAGGCAGGAGTCTCCCAGTGCCTCTTTAAGAATCATGTCCCAGGCAACTTTGGCCCAAGCTTGTTTCGGAGCTTATCCTCTTGATTGTCTAGTAGTTTTTGCCACTTCAATTAACATCATACATGACATACATACATATATATATACTTACAATACACACAAGCATACATTTTCCAGCATTCCTCAGCTCACATTTTTCACCTGTTCCTCCCTCTCAATGCTCTCAAAATTAGCCTGTTCTTATTCCAATAATTCAGATAAAATGTGTCTTACTTTTAAATCCTCTTACCAGATGCCTTTAATACTATCATGTGAATTGTAGAAACAGTATATGTTACATATGTTACACATTTCAGAGTGAAATTGCCCATATTTGTACTAACTACGTTGTAAAAGACGTCCCAAAGGAGAGAAACATAAAGCACAAATTTCTGATAGAAATTGTGGCATCACATGATGGGTGGCAGGCAAGGGAGGTAAAGAAAAATATAGACTTGGCCATAATTATGCCACCTCTGAATTCTTCATGTAATTAATTACCTGCCATGCCTTTTTATAAGGCAAGTCATGGATTCCAACATATACTATCACATCTTTTCGTTTGTGATTTAAGAAAAATAAAAGCCAATTTCTATGCCCAATAAAAGACTAAGGGTTCATTGAATGAAGAAGACTCATGTGGTATCAACTCAAATGAAGTCATCTTAAATACACTCATGTTTCTAGGAGATCATATCCTTTGTCCAGAATTAGAACTGCCTTTTGAATAAAGAAAGGTGCAGCCTCTTTCCTTAACAGCTTCTATAATATGCCATAATGGCATGTGGCAGGTGAGCTGAGAAAAGGAAAGGTAGAAATTGGGTGGAAGATAGAATCTAATGGCCACATATAGAGTCATAAGCTTCAAAATGGTTCTCAATAGTTGGTGAGAAACTGGTATCACTGATTTTTTGCTTTGTTTTGGGGGAGGGAGTCTGTAGAAATAGTGCTTATAACATGTATTTACATTTTAAACGAAAATAGATTTGTATTGTTTTCATTCATTCACCCAAAATTTCTTGAGCAGCTGCTCTGTGCTAACAGTGTGACACTAGGGCCACAAAGAAATAGTGAGACCCTGTTTCTGCCCTTGAATAGTTTGCAGTCCAGTGAGAATGAGAATTTTGTCATATTTCTTGAGGTAGTGATAGTGCATGGGGTGTAATCATAGTAAGACATGGGGAAAAATAAAGATGTGATGATCGAAGTATAGTGTGGAAGTTAGCAGCTTTGGGGATTCAAACTGGACTACTGGCATAATGATGTAGCGCATTTTTCAATGCTAGAAGCATAGTCAATGTCAGAGTTTTATCTAGGTCCATGGGACTGGAGAGCAGATTAGATAAAAAACGGTATTCAGCCTTCCCTACTCATTTCAATGTATCAATTTGAGCATATTCAGACAGTTGAGAAGGAAGAGTGGTCTCAAGTCCAATGAGGCAGGAAAAGCTAAATATGCCCCATGAAGTAGGCTATGCAAATTTGTCTGTTGTCAATGTACTAGTCAATTCTCCAACCTTCAAGAGACATCTGAAGGTTATGTAACCTTCACATATTTTCACCTGCCTTTGGAGAATGCATAATTATGTTTCCCCCTCTAAAGGTCAGAAGCAAAACAATATCAATACTTCAGTCCAGATAGTATATAAAGAGAAGAAATAGTGTGCACATTGAAAGAGCATGAAGTACCAACTATCTGATATATTGGAGATAGGGAAAGGAATAAATAGCCACAAAAGGGGAAATTGAGGGATTCTTTATTTCACAATCATCGACCCATAACAGAGCCAAACCACCACGTACAGAGAGAACAAAACCATGATCCTCAATGAAAAATAAACTCTAATATGCCTGGATCAGGGTTTGGGGATAATGGTAATAGAAGGAAAGGAAAATATATATATATATATAGACAGATTTTTCTATATGTACAGATAAACTTTTAAAAGAACTTCTGTTTTCTGGAATCATTTTTCCGTCTTTATCCTTAACAGCTGTCACAGCACAATGATATTTTGTTGTTGTTGTTTTGCCATGGAGGTTTAAAATATGTGCCAAAATACAACTGTTAGTTCAGTGTAGCCCATATCCATAGATAACAATGTTCTCTGTTAAATGACAATTCATTGTGATTTATAAATTTTGTAAGACCTTTCATCTTGAACTCCAAATGAGTTGAGAATGACAGTTTTCAGCCTACCTTTAGTATCTAATTAAACCAAGCAGATTTTACTTAGAAGAATTTGATGAGGAAAAAACAGGAAGAAAATATAGCACTTCACAATACCATTCATGCAGACACATAGTATTATTTTCTGAAATATAATAACATTGTTATTTCTAATCGTCTTTAAGTGCAAGGACTATTTCATTTTTTAATCTTTGTATCTCCAGTGTATAACACAGTCCTGGGCACATCTAAGTATTCAATAAATGTTGTTGTTGAATAAATAAAAGAATGCATTTCAATGATTTTGTTGGGGCAGATAAGTTCCATCACAACATAGAACAAGGAGGAACAATTTGTGACCAAGTGCTTCCATAACTACATCCTGGGCCCATTTCAAACATTTTAATCATATCACTCTATGCATTGAGCCTAGATCCAACCTCATAATCCTTCTCAATACAGTAGACCAAGCAGCTACACTTTATGAAATAAAATTTGCATTTGGAGTAAAATTTCTTTCCTATAACTACAACAGAGGACTCCATCAGGCAGACCATGAACAGGAGGCGTCTTTCCAAAATTTCTTCTCTGGTATCAACATGCATATAGCAGTCCTCTCTCGTGCACAGTTTTGCTTTCTGTAGTTTCAGTTACGTGTCATCAGCTGAGTTTAAAAAATATTAAATAGAAAATTTCAGAAATAAACAAGTCATCTGTTTTAAATTGTATGCTGTTCTGAGTAGCATGTAACCTCATGCTGCCCTGCTCTTTCCTGCCCAGAACGTGAATCATCCCTTTGTCCAGCATCTCCATGTTATCTACAGAACCCATTCATTAGTCGTCATCATCATGTGCTCCTGACATCCAGTCATTGACACTGCCATGGCTCAATGATCCAGGATCACCCAAAGCAGATGATCTTCCCTCTGACATACTATCAGAAGGTCAATAGTAGCCTGCTGCTATATCACAATACCAACATCCTTTGCCTCATTTTATGTGATCATGTAACCATTTTATTATCTCACATCATCACAAGAAGAAGGGTGAGTATAGTACAATATGATATTTTGAGGAAGAGAGGTCATATTCACATAATTTTTATTATGCTATGTTATTATAATTGTCCTATTTAATTATTAGTTATTGTTAATCTCTTACTGTGCCTGATTTATGAATTAAACTTCATCATAGGTGTATATAGAAAAAATAGAGTATATATAGGTTTTGGTACTTGCTATGATTTCAGGCATCCACTTGGAGTCTTGGAATATATCCCTCAAAGATAAAGGACCCTTCTATATTAATAATGCAAATACTTAACATATCCATAAACAAGCATATTTTAGAGTTTGCTATTTTGTCTTCTTCTTCCTCTCTTACAAATCACCATCTACATCTATAATTCTTGGGCCAACCACAGGGCCAGCATAAGAAAGTTTTTGCTAGTATCCTTGTTATAAATAAAATTAATTTGTAAATTTGCAGTATTATATTATTTACAAGATTTGATATCAGTTTTTCTATTATCTGGGATCTCATATATTTATTTATGACTGTCTAGAATTTTACTGAATCACTAGTACTCTGCACATATGAGGTACTCAATAAATATTTGCTGACTAACAGGATTATACAATTTTCAGGTTGTACAACTTCCTTTTTCTCTACTATAGACACTTTCTGTATGTCTTGACCTCCACAGAATAGCCCACAATAGATCTGTTATCCACAAATCTCACTCTAGCCAAGTCTTCGGGCTAATGTTACCTAGGTCCAATGGCACAGTTTTAAGAAATCACTGATAATTCTGAGAATACTCTGTTCCTCTATGCCAAACAACCATATGGCTGGGGATAGAGTCCCAGGCAGTCCACATGAGGTGAAAGCTATATTCTCCCTAGCTTTCCACCATATGTGGCTAGTCTTGCTTTTCTTCCCTTGTCTGTTGTCTTACTGTATGCCTTATGTTCAATCTCTAATACTACCCATTTTGTATATGGACAATGGAGCCCAGTAATCGAAAGGGAACCCTAATTTTTTCACCATTTTTCTATCAGTTTATTTTCTTCCAGAGCTAGATCTTGAGTCATTACTCTCTCACCCTGCTTGCATTTAACCTAAACTCATAGAGTTGCCAAAAACATCCTGTGCTCAAAATGTCCATGTTTTACCTAATTGTCCTTGATCTCAACTACTCCTTCTTAAATCATATTCTTGCTGACCATTGACTTGGTCAATATCAAATTTGAATTGTTATAACACCTTCAGCTTTATATATAAACATATATGCATACATACCTATCCACATACACACACATATATATAATACATACATATTCCTCTTTTGAAGGCAGAGATGCACCAGTAAACCTTTCAAAGATTCTTTTAATCCAAAAACATTTACAGAGTACCTACATTCTTAAAAACACTGTGCTAGTCACCAGAGTTAGTAAGAAATAAGAGAGACACAGACTCTGCTCTCATGGAGCCTAAGAGAAGGACATAACCAACTATTTACACAGTAAATTGTTGAATTAAAGTTGTGTTGAGGTGTCATTTAAAAAGAGGCTTTAAGTGCTATAAATGCGTAAAGCAAGAAAACTTGACTTTTTGAGTCAAGGAATGCTTGCAGTAAGTGTAGAAAGACAGGCAGGAGTTAAATAGGCAAAAGGTTAGAAGGATGAGTGTTCAAGGCAGAGGGAACAGCACATGTGAAGCCTACGAGGAAGGAGAAAGTATGCATATTAAAGGATCTGATAAAAGTCTAGCATAATTGAAAAGAACAAAAAGAACCAAAATGAGAGTGGAAGAGAAAAGGGAGGAACAATAGTAAGTAGACTTTATGTGGGGCCTTGTAGGCTAGAATTTTTATCTTTACTGTGACATCAGTGGGAAGCCACTGAAGAGTTCTAAGCATGAAAAAAATGTATTTTTTTCAAAGACTAGACTGGCTGCAGTGTGGAGAATGATGGGAAGGAAATAAGGATGATGCAAAGAGACCAGTCAGGGGAGTGGAGCAGTATTCTAAGTGAGAGATGATTATATCTTGGATAAGGAAATGCCAATAGAGATGGGGAGAAATACATGAACACAAATGATGTTTGATGGGTAAAAGTGACATAATTTGATACAGTTTGGCTCTGTGTTCCCACCCAAATCTCACCTTGCACCTCCCATAATTCCCACATGTTGTGGGAGGGACCTGGTGGGAGATGATTGAATCAGGGGGACAGGTCTTTCCCATGCTGTTCTCATGATAGTGAATGGGACTGATGAGATCTGATAGTTTTAAAAATGGCAGTTTCTCTGCACACATTCTCTTTGCCTACTGCCATCCATGTAGGATGTGACTTGCTCTTCCTTATCTTCTGCTATGATTGTGAGGCTTCCCCAGCCATGTGGAACTGTTAAGTCCAATTAAACCTCTGTCTTTTGTAAATTGCCCAGTCTCAGGTATATCTTTATCAGATACCAGTAGAGTGGGACACTGCTGAAAAGATACCCAAAAATGTGAATGCAACTCTGGAATTGGGTAACAGGCAGAGGCTGAAACAGTTTGCAGGGCTTAGAAGAAGCAGCAAAATGTAGAACAGTTTGGAACTTCCTAGAGATTTGTTGAATGGCTCTGACCAAAATGCTGATAGTGATATGGACAACAACATCCAGGCTGAAGTGGTCTCAGATGGAAATAAAGAACTTGTTGGGAACTGGAGTAAAGGTGACCCTTGCTATGTTTTAGCAAAGAGACTGGTGGCATTTTGTCCCTGGCCTAGAGATTTATGGAACTTTGAACTTGAGAGTGATGATTTAGGGTATCTGGCGGAAGAAATTTATAAGCAGGAAAGTATTCAAGAGGTGACTTGGGTGCTGTTAAAGGCATTCAGTTTCATAAGGAAAGCAGAGCATAAAAGTTCAGAAAATTTGCAGCCTGACAATGCAATAGAAAAGAAAATTCCATTTTCTGAGTAGAATCCAAACCAGCTGCAGAAATTAGCATAAGTAACGAGAAGCTGAATGTTAATCCCCAAGACAATGGGAAAAATGTTGCCAGAGCATGTCAGATGTCTTCACAGCAGCCCCTCTTATCACAGGCCCAGAGGGCTAGTATGAAAAAGTTGTTTCATGGGTCAGGCCCAGGGTCTCCCTGCTGTGTGCAGCCTAGGGACTTGTTGCTCTGTGTCCCAGCTGCTTTTGCCATGGCTGAAAGGGGCCAATGTAGAGTGCAGACTGTGGCTTCAGAGGATGTAAGCCCCAAGCCTCTGAGGCATACACATGGTGTTGAGCCTGCCAGTGCACAGAAGTCAAGAACTGGGGCTTGGGAATCTCCACCTAGATTTCAAAGATGTATGGAAATGCCTGGATGCCCAGGCAGAAGTTTGCTGCAGGGGTAGGGCCCTCATGGAGAACCTCTGCTAGAGCAGTGTGAAAGAGAAATGTAGGATTGGAGCCCCCACACAGAGTCCCTACTGGGGCACCACCTAGAGGAGCTGTGAGAAGAGGGCCACCATCCTCCAGACCCCAGAATGATAGACCCACCCACAGCTTGTACTGTGTGCCTGAAAAAGCTGCAGCCCATGAAAGCAGCCAGGAAGAAGGCTGTATCCACTCAACACCAGCCCATGAAAGCAGCCAGGAAGAAAGCTGTATCCTGAAAAGCAACAGGGGCGGAGCTGCCTAAGACCATGGGAGCCCACCTCTTGCATTAGCATGACCTGGATGTGAGACAAGGAGTCAAAGGAGATCATTTTGGAGTTTTAAAATTTGACTACCCTGTTGGATTTTGGACTTGCATGGGGCCTGTAGTCCCTTTGTTTTGGCCAATTTCTTCCATTTGGAATGGCTGTATTTCTACAGTGCCTGTACCCCCATTATATCTAGGAAGTAACTAACTCGCTTTTGATTTTACAGGCTCATAGGCAGAAGAGATTTGCCTTGTCTCAGATGAGACTTTGGACTGTGGGGCTTTTGAGTTAATGCAGAAATGAGTTGAGACCTTGGGGAACTATTAGAAGGGCATGATTGGTTTTGAAATGTGAAGCTATGAGATTTGGGAAGGGCTAAAATGATATGATTTGGCTCTGTGTCCCCACCCCAATCTTATCTTGTAGCTCCTATAATTCCCATGTGTTATGGGAGGAACCTGGTGGGAGACAATAGAATCATGGGGGCAGGTTTTTACTGTGCTGTTTTCGTAATAGTAAATGGGACTCACGAGATCTGATGGTTTTAAAAATGGGAGTCTCTCTGCACAAGCTCTCTTTGCCTGCCGCCATCCACGTAAGATGTGCCTTGCTCCTCCTTGCCTTCTGCCATGATCGTGAGGCTTCCACAGCCACATGGAACTGTAAGTCCAATTAAACTTCTTTCTTTTGTAAATTACTCAGTCTTGGATATGTCTTTATCAGCAGTGTGAAAACAGATTAATACAGAATTTAACCAAAGTTATGGGGAGGGGAAAGAGAAGTTCATGATGATGTTTATGCTTATGGACTAAATAACTATGTCTAATCAAATGGCTGTGCCAGCCACTGGCATAAGAAACGGAAGTCATGGAATGAGTTTGGAAGACTGATGATTAATTTATTTCTAGACATAGGTGAGATCTCCAGATGAAAGCGTCATGTGTCATGTTGACGGTGGATACATGGGTCTGTAATCTGGAGGAAACATCAGGATTAAAAACATACATTTAGAAGACAATCTATGGGCAAGGGTAATAATGGCTAAAGAAAGAGTTCTAACAAGAAGGGCAGAAAGCCAAAGAGCCAAGGCTAAAATCTTAAATCCATACTGAAAAGGGTGGGAGGAAGGTTATGAACTAACAAAGGAGACTAAGAGGCATGTGGAAAACTGTTGTGCATTTTTCAAAATCTGCAATCAGAATGTTTTGTAATAACTAAAAAGCAATAGCCATTATTTTTAAGGTAGGAAAATGAAAGATCTTCTGTGCTATGTGTTTTAAAAGAATATAGCAACTAATAGTCACAAGCACAAAAACACTCAGGAAACCACATTGCCCTTGGCTTTTACCCCTCACACCAAACTTCTTTTGGCACTAAAAATACAGAAATAAAGCAGCTGTGACATTTAGATATCTTCTTATAATTGTATGTTTTCTTATAATGATGCTTTTTGCTTGCATTCTGTGCCCTGCACTGTGTAATGATGCAGAGCATGGTATGCAAGCAACAATGCAGTGCTCCATTATCTAGTTTACACAACAACCAGTCAACAGACATTTGTTGAGTGTCTACTATCTTCCAGAGCTTAGGAATACAAGAATGTACAAAATAGATACAATTCTGAAGCTTATCATCTACCAGGCAGATGAACAATTAAAAATAAGCATACAAAGAAAACATAATGAATAATTAGGTTCAGTACTTGTAAATGAAATCTACAGGATGCTATGACAGAATGTAACAGGAAAACCTATTTTATTATTACTATTCTTCTTATTATTATTATTATTACACTTTAAGTTCTAGGGTACATGTGCATAACGTGCAGGTTTGTTACATATGTATACATGTGCCATGTTGGTGTGCTGAACCCATTAACTCGTCATTTACATTAGGTATATCTCCTAATGCTATCCCTCCTCCCTCCCCCCACCCCATGACAGGCTCCAGTGTCTGATG
>NW_012098432.1:5123090-5124266 GCF_000951045.1 Mandrillus leucophaeus
CCTTGTAGTATAGTTTGAAGTCAGGTAGCATGATGCCTCCAGCTTTGTTCTTTTGGCTTAGGATTGTCTTGGCAATGCGGGCTCTTTTTTGGTTCCATATGAACTTTAAAATGCTTTTTTCCAATCCTGTGAAGAAAGTCAACGGTAGCTTGATAGGGATGGCATTGAATCTATAAATTACCTTGGGTGGTACGGCCATTTTCGTGATATTGATTCTTCCTATCCATGAGCATGGAATGTTCTTCCGTTTGTTTCTGTCCTCTTTTATTTTGTTAAACAGTGGTTTGTAATTCTCCTTGAAGAGTTCCTTCCCATTGCTTGTAAGTTGGATTCCTAGGTATTTTATTATTTTTGAAGCAAGTGTGAATAGGAGTTCACTCATGATTTGGCTCTCTGTTTGTCTGTTATTGGTGTATAGTAATGCTTGTGATTTCTGCACATTGATTTTGTATCCTGAGACTTTGCTGAAGTTGCTTATCAGCTTCATGCTTCCCAAATGTCCATCAATGGTAGACTGATTAAGAAAATGTGGCACATATATACCATGGAATACTATGCAGCCATAAAAAAGGATGAGTTCATGTCCTTTGTATGGACATGGATAATGCTGGAAACCATCATTCTGAGCAAACTATTGCAAGGATAGAAAACCAAATACTGCATGTTCTCATTCATAGGTGGGAATTGAACAATGAGAACAGCTGGACACAGGAAGGGGAACATCACACACCGGGGCCTGTCATGGGGTGGGGGGAGTGGGGAGGGATAGCATTAGGAGATATACCTAAAGTAAATGACGAGTTAATGGGTTCAGCACACCAACATGGCACATGTATACGTATGTAACATGCTTGGGCTGAGATGATGGGGTTTTCTAAATATACACTCGTGTCATCTGCAAACAGGGACAATTTGACTTCCTCTTTTCCTAATTGAATATCCTTTATTGCTTTCTCCTGCCTGATTTCCCTGGCCAGAAATTCCAACACTATGTTGAATAGGAGTGGTGAGAGAGGGCATCCCTGTCTTGTGCCAGTTTTCAAAGGAAATGCTTCCAGTTTTTGCCTATTCAGTATGGTATTGGCTGTGGGTTTGTCATAAATAGCTCTTATTATTTTGAGATACGTTCCATCAATACCGAATTTATTGAGAGTTTTTAGCATGAAGGGCTGTTGA
>NW_012098432.1:5124316-5151728 GCF_000951045.1 Mandrillus leucophaeus
TTTAGCATGAAGGGCTGTTGAGTTTTGTTGAAGGCCTTTTCTGCATCTATTGAGATAATCATGTGGTTTTTGTCTTTGGTTCTGTTTATATGATGGATTATGTTTATTGATTTGCATATGTTGAACAAGCCTTGCATCATGATGGATAAGCTTTTTCATGTGCTGCTGGATTCAGTTTTCCAGTATTTTATTGAGGATTTTTGCATCGACGTTCATCAGGGATATTAGTTTAAAATTCTCTTTTTTTGTTGTGTCTCTGCCAAGGTTTTGTATCAGGATGATGCTGGCCTCATAAAATGAGTTAGGGAGGATTCCCTCTTTTTCTGTTGATTGCAATAATTTCAGAAGGAATGGTACCAGCTCCTCTTTGTACCTCTGGTAGAATCCATCTGGTCCTGGACATTTTTTGGTTGTAGGCTCTTAATTATTGCCTCAATTTCAGAGCCTGTTATTGGTCTATGTAGGAATTCAACTTCTTCCTGGTTTAGACTTGGGAGGGTGCATGTGTCCAGGAATTTATCCATTTCTTTAGATTTTCTAGTTTAATTGCATAGAGGTGTTTATAGTATTCTCTGATGGTAGTTTGTATCTCTGTGGGATCAGTGGTGATATCCCCTTTATCACTTTTATTGTACCTATTTGATTCTTCTCTCTTTTCTTCTTTATTAATCTTGCTAGCAGTCTATCAATTTTGTTGATCTTTTCGAAACACCAGCTCCTGCGTTCATCGATTTTTTAAAGAGTTTTTTGTGTCTCTGTCTCCTTCAGTTCTGCTTTGATCTGAGTTATTTCTTGCCCTCTGCTAGCTTTTGAATGTGTTTTCTCTTGCTTCTCTAGTTCTTTTAATTGTGATGTTAAGGTGTCATATTTAGATCTTTCCTGCTTTCTCCTGTGGACATTTAGTGCTATAAATTTCCCTCTACACACTGCTTTAAATGTGTACCAGAGATTCTGGTATGTTGTGTCTTTGTTCTCATTGGTTTCAAAGAACATCTTTATTTCTGCCTTCATTTCATTATGTACCCAGTAGTCATTCAGGAGCAGGTTATTCAGAGGGAAACCTATTTTTTTTTACATGGGAAGTGTTCAGGGGGGAAAAACCACTCTGCGTAAGTGGCATTCAAGCCTATGTCTAAAAGATGAGTAACAGGTCCCTAAGAGAAAATGGGGGAAGCATTCCAGGCAGAAGCAAAAGCATGCATGGTAGATCTGAGGAATAAAAGGATTTAGCCAGTATCATTGGAGGGTTTGAATGGAGGAAAGAGTAGTAAAAGATGCAGTTACACAGGAAAGGCAGGACCAGATAATGCAAGGCCTCTGTGCCTTGAAAAGGATTTGGGATGTTATCCTAAATGCAATAGATTTGCTCATAAGATCATATAAGCATATTTGTATTTTGAAAAGATCAGTTATTTTTTAAATTTTTGAATTGATTAAAGCAAGAGAAACTTCTGTTTCTGACTGTGAAGAATTGCTGTCCTACTGTAAATCACCAGAAAACCAGAAAAACAAACAAACAAACAATCAAAAACACAGTTTCCAAAGCAAAGAACTGTAATGTCTAAGGGAAGCGGAGCAAGCTAGGTTCACCTTCCAGTAGTCCCAGATTATTGCCTGGAAGTAGTGTCCAGGCCAAGGCTCAGAGAAGGAAACTAAAATAGAGCACAATGATTGCATCAGGTTGAGGAGACAGACATCAGCGTTTGAATAGGTAGAAGCCTAAAGTTTGTGGGCAAAATATCAAGAATCTCATGCTATTGAATGATCAAATACATACAATAATAATCCCCAAAGCAGGAGAGAGGCAGAAAAATATTTGAAAAAATAATGGATAAATATTTTAAAAATTTGAATAAAACTATAAACACACAGAGCCAAGAATCACATCAAACCCTAGGCAGGATAAACATGAAGTAAACCACACCAACATACAATATAATCAAATTGATGTAAAACAGCAACACAGAAAGTGAAATCTTAAAAGTAACCAGAGAAAGACACCTATACAGAGAAACAAAGATAAGAATGAATGATGGTAGACCTCTCATCAGAAAACAAAGACAATGAATGACATCTTTAAAATGCCAAAGAGAGAGAGAAAAAAAAGCACTGTTCATGTGAAATTCTGTACCAGGAAAAAAAAATCTTTCAAAAATGAAGATGAAATAAAGACTTATTTCAGAACAGCAAAAGGTGAGAGAATTCATTATCAGATCTATATGGTAATGTTAAAGTAAGTTTCTGTCAGAAAGAGAATTATACCAGATAGAAAGTTGAATCTCCACAAAGGAATTAAGAGCATCAGAAATGGTAAATACATAGGTAAATATAAATACAATTTTCTCAGTTTTAATCTCTTCAAATCCTAATAGGCTATTTAAAGCAAAAACAATATCAATGTATTGTGGAGTTTATAACACATGTTTAATTTAAATGTGCAACAATAATTAGACCCAGGACAGGAGATTCTTATACTACACATGGAGTGGTACAATATTACTTGAAGGTAAACTGGTAAGTTAAAGACGTGTCTACTGTGAACCCTAGAGCAACCATTGCTATGCTGTGAATTTTGTGTACTGCTAAAATTCGTAATTTAAAATCTTAACTCCCAAGATGATGGAATTAGGAGATAAGGCCTTTGGGAGGTGATTAGTTCATGGGGACACAGTCTTCATGAATGAAATTAGTGTCCTCCTAAGAGAGGCCCAGGAGAAATGGTTCATCCCTTCTACCCTATGAAAACACAGTGAGAAGACGTATCTATAAACCAGGAAGCAGGCCCTCACCAGACACCAAATCTGCTGGTGCCTTAGTCTTAGACTTCTCAGCCTCCAGAACTGTGAGAACTAAATTTCTGTCATTTATAAGCCACCCAGTCTATGGTAGTTTGTAACAGCAGTCCAAGTGGACTAAGACAACCAGCAAAAAATAAAACAAAGTAGAGCTATTAAATTATTGGTGTAAATAAAGTACAATAATAAAAAATGCTCGTTCAAAAAGACAGAAAGAAAAGAGGAACAAAGGAATGCAGAACAGATAGAACAAATTAACAAATGAACAGCAAGATGCTGGGTTTGAAACCCAACTCCGTTGATAATTAGATTAAAAGTAAATTGTCTAATTACTAATTAAAAGGCAGAGCTTGTAAATTTAGATAAATTTTGAAAAAGCAAGACCCAATTATCTGCTGTTCATAGAAACACAAATTCTGGGACTGACTAATTATCGATATAAATTCCTCAATTTCTTAGGTTTTGAGTGCTTTGAGTAGAGCGTATATGTTTTCAGATTATTGTGGAATGCATAGTTTTCTTCACTCAATAAGAGAAATACTTTTTTGTTGATACATTGACCACATTATTTTCTTAATAACAACTATAACTCAATAATTGTACAGATAAGCTTATAAAAAATTTTGCATACCAAAGGCCAAAATTACTATTCTCATACTTTACTCTCAATTATTACTCTCTGTCAAGTGAAAAGGTTTATGTTCCACAGTTAGAGTATCTCTCAAAAGAGCAAGGCCTTAGAAGTTTCTTTCCTGATACTTTCATACTTGATAATGGCTATAGAATAAACAGCCATTAGAACATAGATTTCACAAAAATGAAAATAACAGGCATTTAGACATATAGGAAATGATCTCTTTGGAATATAATATAACTACTGTTTCAGAGGGGTAAATAGGTGTGTTTTTCTCACAGGACTGTCTTCAAATATATTATAATATGGTCCACTTCAAATATTGCCCTTTCAAAACACAACAATTATTTACCATAAAAATAGCTTGAAAAATGGGAACCATATACTGTTAGTATGTATAAAACTATACCTAAAATCATGTTATATTATTTTAATTAACATAGATAGAATGTGACATCTACAGTCAATCTAGGACTAGTAACCCTGCAGGTGCTAAAAAGCCACCATTATTTTAAAGACACCCTGTTTGGCCTGAAGACTGCAAACTTGAGGAGGAATAAAAGGAGTTGTTGCTTTTTCTATATAGAAAAGGATACCGACTAGTTAGAGATTTCTATGTAGGCCATAAGCCATATGTGCAAAAAAAAAAATGAATAAATGGCAGCCCAGTTAATCTTCTTATTTTAATTTTTCTTTCAACATGAAGGGATTGTCAATGACCCACTGCACTGTGGTGTGCTATGGCTCATTTTGCTGAATGCACAGAGACACTGTTTCAGAATTGTCCTCAATGGTGCCCTAATGGTCTGAGAAATTTGCTAAGGTTTTCCTCTTCTTTCATTAAGATCACCATTTTGCATACAGCTCTCAAAGAGCTAATTGCTGGCTATTCATTTTATATATGTCACTAGCTCATTGCTGCACTGCTAAGGGGAAAAACACATAATAGAGGAAGGAGAAACACGTAGGTGGAAAAAAGCTTTTGTTATATAATACAAACTTACAATTCATAAAAGCTTATGGAATAAGGTGAAAATTTTATTCACCAGAAATCTTTAGAAGACATCTGTTACTTTTTTGAAAAAAAAAAAAAGTACTTTGGTGAAGTGTTTGAAGTGTGGCACATATATCAAGAATTGTCCTGGGACTGCTATTCATGTGACAAGGAGAGGGATTTTAGAGTGGGCTGTGATTGTATAATGTGGTCATACTTGTGACCCCTCTCACATATTCAATAAAATTACTGAACTCAAGAAATGCTTGTTAAAATCATTGGGGTGTGTGTGTGTGTGTGTGCGCGCGTGCACACACACACACATGTGCTTAAGAGGCTGTGCTTTTTTACCCAGATTGATGTGATGTAAAATTTGGACATGAAATGCCCTTTGAAAAAGGCATACATGGAAAAGCAAATGCCCTTTCTGGAGTGAATACTAATGAGCATTGAAGCCTCCAGGTTAGAGTGACCTAGTAGTTCTTCTCAGAGATATGATTTGTATCAGGCTAGTTATGGACACATCTGGACCTTTCACTAGACTGCAAGATCATGGGAGGCCAGAAGAGACTCTTATTCACAGCCTTATCTAGTTTCCCAGAGTGCACAGCACAGTGTCTGGGACTTACAAGTCCTTAGTGAATAACTGTGCAACAAATAAATGAAAACATAATGGCCTTATGACGAGCTAGTTTTGTTTCACCTCAAAATATCTGTGTAGATAAAAACTTATAAAGAAAACTTTAGTTTATTTAGTTTAGGTAAATAATTGGTATCCTGCACCAACTGCTACCATACACAACAGTAGTGATGACAGATGTTTTGACTGGGGGATATATTTATATTACTAACAGAAATGGGAAGGTCAGAAATAGGAATTTGGAATGTGGAGCAAGTTTTACACATTAAGAAGCTCCTAGAACACTTGGCAGTTGCACAAAACCTTGATTGCATGAAGGAACCCTTATCTGTTCCATTTGCTGTCAAGAAAACTGGGGGGGTTATGTGAATCTTTCCAGGAAGTGCAATGATTAAATGGCCAAACTGGAACTTGGGCCTAGATTCTGACTCTAGGTCTGTTGCACTTTCCAGTACCCACAGCGGCTTTCTATTAGGTTGGCGCTAATAGTAGAGACTCAGACTTAGGAGAAGCCAGCCCTCTTCCCCTCCTGTTGTCGTTATGTGCTAATTTGAAACAAACAAACAAAAAATGAAATAGTATAGTCTTCCATTTTCTCTGTTCTCAAAATTCTCAAGGCTTAAGCTAGTTCCATTCATTGACATTAAATCCTGATTCATCTCTCAAATGCCTTTGTTGCAAGGATTGGAAGAAAAGCATTCTCTGAGGTGGGCAGTGTTATTTTGGCTGCCTGAAAAAGAACGGAAAGCTATAGTACTCTCTATGGAATGAACACCTATAGCAATTTCTAACGCATATAGCAATTTCATACATACACCGTGAAACAACGCTGAGCAACCTGCTTAGTAAGGTCAAGCTTCCTCAGCAAACAATGAAATATAAACATATCATACTGCAGTTTCCTACGGCTGGTGAAATTAAATTAGATGATTGTCTGCTTGTTATATGAATCTTCTATCAACTCAGCTGTAGCCAACAGAAATATTGATCTAACACAGAACAAGAAAGCTGATATCTTTAAACTATTGCTTGATCCTTGGTTATTTCCCCTAAAGTATATATTTTTATGAATGTATTTTTATTTTCACCTTAACTTCCTAACTAGGGTCTATGAGGTAAGGAATTTAAGAAATGAAGCTTTTGCATCATATTTTGCTATTTTACTATCATTCTATTAAAGATTGGAGAAGCAGAAAGTTAAATGTTTGCTGTGTTAATATGTGCCAGGCTCTATTTGTCTTGCCTCTTTTGGAAACTGCAACCAGCTCCATACTCCTTGCTCCCAGGACATACTTATCTGTTTACTAGCTGTCAAAGTAAATTTATAGTACTGAGTGACACCATTAGAAAGCTTGGGACAGGCCTTGCTGAGCACACACAGATACACTTGCATACCCATTAAGTTGAAATGTTGCCAAGAACCTATTAACCAATCCTAATCAACCGCTGTTTTCCATTTAAAACACCATTAGTTTCCTATGGTTTGTTGCTCAGGGTATAAGCAGAAACGACACCATCAAGTGGTTAGAAAAGGTGTTGCTTTGCTGGACGCCTGCATGCCTCTGGAGAATTTGAATTTGGCATTAGTATGTATCACTTTCTTTCCACCTCTGAAATTAATCATGCATTCCAAGTATTTAGGACTATCTCATAGAATACAGGATTTTAATACAGCTCATTGCTTAAAGATTGTGGATAATTAATTTGTGCTCAGCCTGCAGAGGTTTTTGTTTCTAAAGAGTACTGTATAATATAATTGTAACCATAAAGAACCGATGACACTCAGTCTAAAGCTATATGTTAATAGACTAACAAAGATCTGCCTACATACCCCACCCCCTTGAGCTTCCTCTCCAAGTTTTTAAAGTTTTCTCTAAGGTAGTTTTGTTTGTTTGTTTGTTTGGTTTTTGTTTTTTGAGATGGAGTCTCGCTCTGTCGCCCAGGCTGGAGTGCAGTGGCATGATCTCAGCTTACTGCAACCTCTACTTCCCTGGTTCAAACAATTCTCCAGCCTCAACCTTCCAAGTAGCTGGGACTACAGGCACATGCCACTGTGCCTGGCTAACTTTTGTATTTTTAGTAGAGCCGGGTTTCACCATGTTGACCAGGCTGGTCTTGAACTCCTGACCTCAAGTGATCTGCCCACCTTGGCCTCTCTAAGGCAGTTTTAAATACCTGATATATTATCATAACTTCTAATTGTAAAGTCCCTTGTAAGAACAAGAGTTCTAATAATAGTGAAATGACAAGTCAGCCAAAAAAATGATGTCTGATTTTGTGAGGTTTGCTTTGGGATTGGACACCTAAGAAGATGAAAGATGAAATGTCAAAATGTCAAGAGTTTTTTGTTTTGTTTTGTTTTGTTTTTTTCCAAACAATGCATTCTCTGCAATCAAATCGCAAGGAACAGGATTTATGTTACAGTATCTCAATATCATTTCTTCTTATAAAGAACATGAAAAGTGAAGAATTTAGTGAGCCAACTGTATTCCCCAACTCAGCAGACAACAAAACCATATACAAACAATTCATTTGAAAAGTTCAAACAATTCAAAAAAAATACTAAATACATTTCCCAACAATAGGAACACTTTGGTGGTAGGAAGCATTTAAGATAATAGCACTGCTCCATTAGGTTCATTTAAAAAATAAATATTTCACCTTCTTTTTCCAGGTTGTTAAAATGTTATCTTTATTTATTGTAACTCTTTAAGCACAAGTTGTTCAAAAGTTAACACTAAACAGGAAATTTAATGTACTAACCAGGTACATTAGAAGGTGAAACAAGAGGTACAGTAAAAGGAGCCAAGTATTGTGCAAGTGCAGCCCAATGTTGGCAATAACAAAGCCACGGTCTTTCCATGTTCCCTACAGGTACTCAGCACTATGTTAGGCACATGTTAGGAACTTAATTAAGCATTTGGTGGTTGATTAACTGAGTGATAAAAGACTTATGAATAGTAAAGAGCTTTGTAAAATGGAACAATTAAAATCAGAGAGAAAGGGCAAAACTAATTGTGTGAAAGTGGCAGATGGTCGATAAAGCTGTGAAGTCCTGAAGTCTGTAAACTTGCAGAAGCATTGCATTTTAGAGGAACACTGTCAGCAATCAAGGGACCACGGCCTCGTGGAAAAGAAAGAGGCTGCACAGACGATTATCTTCTTGGGAACCCAAAGTCTGTCAAATAGACAGGCCAACTTAATTAAGAAACTTATTTTAGATGTACAAAATGTGTCCTAGTCAATCTACTAGAGAGTAAAGACCATGGGTAGTGGCAACCGCTACATGGATTCCTCCAGTAATAACAATGCTGTATTCTGAATTATTTGGAGAGGGCAAGTTAGGTCCCCATTGAACATGCCATGCTATGGGCCCTTCTTAGCCACAGAACTCACGGTTTTACCAATGCTGCAGAACATCAGAAGCACCTTTCACAGAAAATACCAGAGGGAGGCTACTCCAGGACAGGTCTCGTAGTCAGCACTCTCAGACAAGCCAGCCCTCCCTTCCTCCCTTTCAGTGCCCTTTTTCTCAGGTGAGAAAGATAACATTTTAAAACTCTTTTTCTTCAGGTGAGTTTTCTTATGCTTTCACCTCCATCTGGTTTTATTTGTCTCTAGAGAATGATGCCTGAGGGTTCAAAGGAAATGATGAAGGTGTCAGAGGTGTTACGGGTTTTACCTAAGGATGTCCAATACACTAAAACCTACTGACTACATTTCTGCCAACAAAAGAAACACTGAAAAATGAACAATGAGAAGTAGCTGATTAAGATAGGGTTACACAGGGGAGGAGGGGAACTAGATAGGTTCTTATAAAATTTAGAAGCCAAGCCAAACCGTAGCAGGACTTGGTTAATTTAGGGTGGGGAAATATGATTCTGAAAGTCATCCATGTGTGGATATTGTCATTTTGCTTTCTTTTATGACACTTATTACATTTTTTATTTTGCTTATTTTTTGTTAACGTTCATTGAAAGGTTGCTTAAAGACCAAAGTTACAGGCTATGGATAAAAAGACTCAAGTTTGAATGTGAGCTCTGCCTACTTCTCTAATCCTGTACCTTCATTCATAATGTGATAACCAATACTTGCCTCTCCAGGTTGTGGTGAAGACTGGAAAGGCATGCAAAATGCTTTGTATATAATAGGCAGTCAATAAATGTTAGCAATTATCACTATTTAAACAAAATCCCAATTTTATTTCATAAGAACTAGTGGAGAAGGTCTGTTTTTAGAGCTAGGTCAGGAGAGGAAGGCGCATCATCATGGCCCAGAAAGGTGACGGCAGCATCCTAGTGGGATGCTTAGGGAAGGGCTGTTATGATTTTGTTAGTCACGCTCTCTCCAGGGCTAGCTGTGGTTGCCTCTTCATCAGGAGCACTTTTCTCATTATTGTCACCATATACAATACATCCTTTCCTTAAATACAATATGTATTTCCAACATTCATCCTTTCTCTTTAATCTAATGCTTATTTTAGCTCGAAATTTATTTTAAAATAAGCTTTACCAACTTATTTTAGGGCCTTAGTACCTTTGCCTTGGATAATATGATCTCTTAAATTATTTCTTTGACTTCAGTTTCCTTTTCTGTCTATCCATTCCATATACTACTATTTGATTGATTTTCCTTAATCACAGTTGGATTTCATCACTCCCCCTGCTCAGAAAACATTCAATAGCTCTCTAATTCCCATGAACAAAACCCAAACTTCCCAGTCAGTAATTCAAGAACCTGCATGCCCTAGGCCTAATTTAAATCTTCTGCCTTATCTCAAAGGCTATCAGTTACACAGCTTGTTGTTCCCTAAATAAAACCGCATTCTCTCCTTTCTTATGTGTTTCCCCATGTGAAATATTTTTCTTTCCATCTCTGAATGTCTAATTTTCATCTCAACTGCCCTTTTCCCTTGAAGCCTTTCCTTGTTTGCTTCTCTGAACTATCTCTCCATTCTCTGAATTTATATACCACATTTCCTTACCCCTCTCCAACACAACCTGTGCCGCTGGAAAGACAGAGACCATGTCTTTTTTGTTTCTGTAACTCTCAGTGCCTAGAATAAGGCTTCACATATTATACAATCAATAATTATTTTTAGCTTAAAAGTGAGTGAGCAAATTAAGTATTTTGGATGCAAAGTTATA
This sequence comes from Mandrillus leucophaeus, assembly GCF_000951045.1. Lineage (NCBI taxonomy): Eukaryota > Metazoa > Chordata > Mammalia > Primates > Cercopithecidae > Mandrillus > Mandrillus leucophaeus. The sequence continues at coordinate 5,134,527 of NW_012098432.1, forward strand.
TGAAAGAAAGCAACACAATAGACAAGGAAACAAGGATACGGTTTCCCGACTAATCACACAAAACAATACTGCAAAAAGACACATCTAACCAGTTACAGTGAACATTTGTCTTTTTAAAAAATTTATTTCGGCTGTTCAGAATCTGAATGCTCTTTCTACATTTGGATAATTCTCCATATGTGAAGAAGGAAGAGTCTACCTCCCACTGTAAAACTTAAAAAGGAGGCTGACTCACTTTCCTAAGCTCTCTGGTAACTAGAGCATGGGCACCTGCCCTAGGCCTGGCCAAACAGCTGAAGCCACTCAGACTTTGAATGTGGATCCAGGGCACAAAGAAGCAGGGAGAGAAGAGAATCTATTCTGGCGGCACTGATAGCAGCAGCGGTATGGAGCTTCCAGGTGCAGTGGCAGCATCCATGCCAGCGGGACAAGCTGCAGCGTCCATCCTTCAGCGCTGGTACAGCGGCACCTCACCAGATGGGTGCTCATGATATTGGCTGTGTTTCTAGGATCCCAGCACCACTTGGTTCTGCCTCTTTTCTGGGACTCATTTTCCAGCATCCCCAGCAGCTCTGCCGGCTACTCAGGTTCCATTGAATAAATCCATTTGCTGCTTAAGACAACCAGGGTCAGATCCTGCTGCTTGTCCCCCATCACCTTGACTTGATGCATGAGGCTTGCAGAATTGTTCAGGGGACCCCTCCACACCACAGTGAGATTCTCTCAGCTTGGTTTTGCCTCCTCATTATTTCTCATCATTAAAAGTTAACAGCCCTACATGCTACCTTCATTAATTTTTAGGCAAATATGTTTTAAAGTCAGATTGCATTTTGATTTCTATAAATAAGCTATCCTCTATTTCTCCTAAACAAATCAGTCTAAATTAGAGCTTGCCATAGGGATACCAGTCATGCATTGAAATTCCAAAGCATACCAAAATAGAAAAATGCCTGCTATAATAAATGCCCTCAGGATAGAGCCACTTCTATTTTTGTAGACTTACAAAATACTAGCCATAATTATATTTCACACCTCTGATATGCCTGTACACTCAGAATTTTCCTAGAAAATGTGCCATTAATTAATCATGTCTCAAGGAAATCACATTATTTATGACTGATACAGATATAACAATAAGGTTTAGTGGTTAAGAGCATGGACTCTGCAGCCAGACTGCCTGGGATTAAATCCCAGGCTGTGATGGGATATTGGAGTTACTTAATCTTTTGTGCCTCTATTTCTTATCTTTAAAATGAGAATAATAAAAATGCCATTGTGAAGATTAGATATTTTACACATAAAATGATTAAGACAGTACCTAATCCCTATTAAAAAGTCATTAAAATGTTTGTTTTTATTATATTCTCGAATTGTGCCTACTCAGGGAAATTATTAGAATGCATGACAGTCATGTGTGTGATTAGTCAAATAAAATTATCTTTCCCTGTAGCACATTGTGCTCCTTATCTTCCCTGTGGTTGGATGGAGCCATGTTTCTATCTCTTGCCAATGAACCAGTCACAGGCATTGGAGTATTTAACTGGCAGTGTGAGATTCTCCAGGGTGCTCACTTCCCTCTAATATGGCAAGGAGGAATGTTTAATATGGTGGAGACTGGAAGGCTGGAGTGATTAAAATTAGTAGAGTTCATTTGCTGCCCTGAGATGGGTATATTACACGAGCAAGAAATAAACCTCTGTTGTTTTAAGCAACTGACATTTTGGGGGAGTGCTTGTTATTAAAGCATAATGTAGTGTTATCTTGACTAATGCAGAATGCATGGCAATTAGCTGGATATTTCAATTAAATATTATTTCCTATTCAAGTGACACAGCATCCTCAGAAATACCTAGAGTGGGATAATACCAGTAAATGATAAAATTATTTTTCCATTATAGGCAATCATCCTGCTTACCCCCTCTCTATTTGTCCATCTATCATCCTTGTTAGCAACTCAAGGACGGGGGGTATGTCCTACTAATCTTTGAATCTCAGAATTTAGCACAGTGCTTAATATACCAGTTGGAACTCAGGAAATGTCGGCTAACTCAAATGAAGCTGTAGAGTGCAAATGTGATCCGATCAGATGTTCTCATTGTGGAAGTTGCTAATCCATGACTTTGGAAGCTAAATTAGCTTCATCCAAGAGGGCACTATTTAGCATAATAAACTAAACCTGACAGGCATTCCCAGTACAAGCACCAATTTAGAAAGATTTATTTAGGAAACAATAAATGACAGCTGCCACAGGGTACATATACCACCTGCTTAATTCTGCCATTCCAGTGTCTGATTTTACTTTGGCTTATATTCATAAGAGTATGGCAGAGTAGAGTTGTCAAGAATGTGAGAGATTGTCTACGCAATACCCCATGTTAAATATAACAGAATTGAGGCCCAGGAGCAAAAAATATAATAACTGGTGTCAGGCACAAAGCTAGTTAGTGCCAGAAGTAAGAGTCTTAGTTTTTTTGTCTTTCCACAATAACAAATAGTTTAAAGAGCATACACCACATAGATGGTCACTAAATACATTATTTTGCATGCAGTTATAAGCAGTGTTTTAACACTGGTTAAAATCAGCATCCTCCCTGTAGCTTTTAAAGAGGACATGTGCCTGAGCTCCATCTTTTGGGATTCTGATTATGGAACTGGTGCTTGGCAACAGTTGGACTCACTGCCAATTTCAGCAATAACCATTTCTATTATTTAAACAACTAACTACTTCCTAAAAGAACACCTGGAATGTTTTTGTGTTAGGAGAGATCAGGAAAACAGGAATCATCATCAGCCTAAAGCCACATTAATCTATGTAGCTGTACTGAATGAATGTGTGCCACATTCTAAGTTGTTCAACTTAAGATACAAGTTCTTGTTGGAGGAATATATTCTAACAAAACAAGAAACAGGCTCCAGGGTCAGTATATCTGGATCCTGACTGTCATGAACTAGCTTCATGTTAAGACTATGTACAAAACTAAGAGTAGAAAGCCATCTTTCTTGGGCAAGTGAGGGCTATGATGTCTAAGCACTGATCCATTCAAAAAATATTTGTGAGCGTAAGTGTTGGTCCATTTGCGTTGCTATAAAGGAATACCCACCCAAGACTGAGTAATTTATAAAGAAAATGAAGTTTATTTTGGCTCACAGCTCTGCAGGCTGTGTAAGAAGCATGGTGCCAGCATCTGCTTCTGGCGAGAGCCTCGGGAAATTTCCAGTCATGGTGGAAGATGAAGGGGAACATGTGCCACATGGCAAGAGAGAGTGAGAGATCGAGCAAGGGGTGGGAGTGTGCCACACATGCCAGATCTCATGTGAACTCAGAGTGAGAACTCACTCATTACTGCGAGGATGGCACCACGCTATTCATGAGGGAGCTCCAAATGCCTCCCATCAGGTCCCACCACTAACACTGGGGATTACATTTCAACTTGAGATTTGAAGGGACAAACATCCAAACCACATCAACATCTATTGTGCTGGGAATGAAGGATACAACTTCCAAAATAGACAAAGTCATGGCCCTCATGGAGCTTACTGTCTCACAGAGCTCTCTAATATAAACGGACCCATAGGAATAGTCAGGTGAGCAGTTTGGGGCAAAGTCATTGCTGTGGTCTGAATATGTCCCCCAACATTTATATGTTGGAAACTCAATCCTCAGTGCAGCAGTGTTGGGAGATGGGGCCTTCTGGGAAGTGTTTAGGCCATGAGGGCTCTGCCTTTATGAATGGATTAATACCATTATAAAAGGGCTTGATGAAGTGAGCTTGGTCCTTTTTCTTCCTTTCCCATCCCTTTCACCACATGAGGACACAGCATTCCTCCCCTCTGGAAGATGTAACAACAAGGTGCCATCTTGGAAGCAGAGACCATTCCCTCACTAGATAACGAACCTGCTCATTCCTTGATCTTGAACTCCCAGCCTCCAGAGCTGTGAAAAAATAAATTTCTATTGTTTGTAAACTACCCAGTCTGTGGTATTTTGTTATAGAAACACAAATGGACTAAGACAATCATGTACAGTAGCATTTACTGATCCTGAAACAGCACGATGTGGAGAAAAATGCATGTTTCCTCAATGATCACTGTTAGTGGGAATGGTGAGAGATAAGAGATGACACCTCTGGAAGGGCTGTCATTGATGTGCCACGAAACTTAGACTCTATTATATAGGTCAGGTCCTCAGACTTTAATATGAAGTCCTGAATCTTGTTTAAAATGCAAGTATGTGAACACCATCCCCAGATAATCTGATTCAGTAGATTGGAATGAAGCTCCTTGGGTCTGCCTTTTTAACCAGCACAGCAGGAAATCTCACCCAGGTGGTTAGAAACTCTGCTGTAGATAAGCAAGATAGTCTCAAGGGCAGCAACACATTTTAGAAAGATCACCGGCCTTGAGGTCAGGCCTCTAGGCTCCAGCCAGAGTCAGGTCACTCTCTACTATTCCCCACCACCTCTCTTGTAACTTTGCCCAAGCACACAATTTCATTTAAACATCCAGCATTTAAACATACCAACAACAGAATAAATAGCAGCAGCAATGGACACTACAATAAAGCAATGAATCTTTACCAGTGATTAAGAACTGGTTTTATCACACACCTGTACAGTTATGTGAGGGGAGGATTGAGACATAATTGGAGAATTCCATGGGGAAAAAAATTCCAAACCTTTTTATTGAACTGGAAAAATCTCTCCAGTCAAAAGAGCCAATCCAATACTTGAAGTAAACACTGACTTTAAAAAATACTGCAGTTGAATATATTAGCTTCTGGGCCTCAATATACTATCAAGGAAGAAACAAAGCAAATACTTAGAGAGTCAATAAAGTCATTAAAGATTCTGGTCACTTCTATAAACCCTCAGTGGTCCCCCTCCCTGCAAGCTATCATGATTACTATTCAGGCCAATGAACTGTGTTTCTAACCATTAGAAAATCAGCAGCTTATTGTGGTATACTGTGTGTGGGATTGATTGGGTTACACTACTTTAAATGAGTGTGAGATATGAAATCATTATTTCAATATTGTTTAAAAATTAATTAGAACTTTTCAGAATTGTTTTAGAATGTCAAGGTTTAATTAACTTATTTGTTTAATAGACCCATATGTGACCTTCTTTGCAGAAAGTCTGTGGATTTCTTCAGCATTTAATAGTCTAGTGGGGAGGAGGAGGAGTGGGTTTTTGTTTTTTTTTTGGAGAGCTGAAATACACTCATTGTCTTTTTATCACTTTAATAGTTCTTTGTGTTGCAGGTAAAGCATTATTAATTCATGTCCAATGAGAAATATACAAGATTTTTGACGACATAGCAAAAACTAAGCAATAAAAACAACCACCTGAAGAGAAGGGGAGGAATAGGTCAGTCCTTTAGATGAAAACAGGTAATTCAAGTAAATGCTCAAAAGCATAGTTTGCGTATTTCCTAATAGCCAGAAAGAAGTGTCTCCACATCAAAGTTCATTCCTTTGCCAAGGGAGGGGAGGGGTATTATTCCACAGTGTCGAATTTTACCGCATTCTTCAGTTCATTTTATTCTTGCCTATGTGCAGACAGTCTCCACTTAGAATATGTGAATGCCAACCCAGTTAATGTCAAAAATGAAAAGAGGATTCCCTCTTGACTCCTCCCCCTTCATTTTTGGAGCAATTTGCATTAAATCAAAGTTAAGTTATCTTGTCAACTTTGATCTCTCCTCAATTGCTCTAAATCCTCTAAAAAATCCATTTCCCAGGCTGCCTGGTGAAATTTCCTAAAATGAATCTTTATTAAACAATACCTTTGCAGCCAAAGGAGTTTCTACACAAATTGAACCAAAGTATGAATATCCTTCACAATAAACCAAACTTCTTTTATCCCACTATGAGACTGCTTCAACTAGCCCCTGCAAACATTTTCCGCAGCTCACACAGGGGGAAACAGTCATAACAAAGGGTTTCCTCTGCAAGACTAGTACATGCTCTAAACACTGTCATTCTTTTTATGAATAAAAGCATAATAGTTTCTTCAACTATCAAAAATGTTTAAATATTATGTGTATCATTATACATTCAGAGGCTGACACTGCTATTATTTTACATGATCACCAATTGATGCCAATAGGAATCATTTCCAGAGAATGGTCATAATGGTCTACATAGCAAGTAAATTATTGCTTGAGAGACATTTTTGCTGTGTGACTACACTATTGAAAGTTATACCCAGCTCCATTTTGTAATACTGTCTTAAATGGCCAGGTGGAGTCTTAGTACTGCAGCTCAAAATACATTTCAAATGATGTCTAGAGATCTCTGTTCACCTGAAAAAAAATGTGAGGGTCCATTCCAAAGAAAAATTCTATTATTATGCTGTGTCATAAACAATTATCACAGACAATAACAAGCCACAAAGAAAGTCACTTGTTAGTGTGGATTTAAACTGAGAGTTCTGAATATACAGTCCCAAATCAACCACACCCTTTTCCCTACCCACCCTAACATCTTCTAGACCAAGGCAAATCTCTCTACCTGTGCTTGGAGTTTATCCCTTCTTACCTGTTGGGAACTTAGTTCTATTATTTCTTTTTCATTTTTGTAGCTTCAGTCTCTCCCTCTGCACTGCCTGTTTTTCTTCTGCTAGAGTTTTATCTTTCCCATCAAAAATAATGTTTCTTTGACCCTGATTTCTCCTTTATATAACTATCTCATGTTCCCCCTTCTCCTCACTTCACAAATGAGAAGCAAATGCTCAATAAATATTTATGGATTAAATGGGTAAAGAGAAATCTATTTCCCTATTGCTTCATCTCACATTTACTCCTCATTCCACTTCAATAGATAGAAACTACTGAGCCCATTCCTCTACCACAGCTGGTCTCCAGAGGTGGCCAATAACTTTCTCATTAAAAAGTTCCATGAGCTCTTTACCCTTCATTCTATTTGACCTCTACACAGCATTTGATATTGCTAACCAGCCCTCATTATGTATATTCTCTCTTTCTTAAATTTTCTTATAATATCCTAAGTCAATTATATCACCAGTTCTTTGAAAACTCACTGATGGCATGTGTTTTTCTAACCCTCTCCTCCTTTTTGCTCTACACTATTCCAACAGGAGATCTCCCCCACAGACACAATTTCTACTACCTTCTCTGGCAGACTCTTCCAAATTTATAATCTTAGTTCTCTCTCTCTCATTTTTTTTTTCTTTTTCACCTCTTAGAGCTGTCTTTCTAAATTCCTTTTGTACCTCTCCTGATAGAAAATCTTGTTGGCACCTCAAACTAAACAGATCTGAAACAGAATTCAATCTGCTCTTCCTCTGTATTAGTCCGTTTTCACACTGCTGATAAAGACGTACCCGAGACTGGGTCATTTATAAAGGAGAGAGGTTTAATTGATTCACAATTCCACCTGACTGAGGAGGCCTCACAGTCATGGCAGAAGAGTAAGAGAAGTCTTACATGGCAGCAGGCAAGACAGAATGAGAACCAAGGGAAAGGGGAAGCCCCTTATAAAACTCGTGAGACTTACTAACAGTATGGGAAAAATAGTATGGGAAAAACCACGCCCATGATTAAATTATCTCCCACTGGGCCTCTCCTACAACACATGGGAATTATGGGAGCTACAGTTCAATATGAAATTTGGATGGAGACACAGGCAAACCATATCACCTTCTCGTCTCTAAGCCCTCCTTTCCTCTGTGTTCTCACCTTAGCCGAATAGTAGCACCATCCTCCTGGTTACATAGTTAGAAACTTGAGTGATTTTTAAGGGGGCTCCCATTTCCCTTACCTGTAACTTCCACTCAGTGTCAACTCCTCTTGATACTTTTTTGAAATGTCTCTTGAGTTTACCTCATACTTTTCCATTTTCCTTGCTATTGTCCTAGCTTAATTTTTTAGAATTTCTCAGTGAGACAATTACAGAAGCTATTAACTGATCTCTCTGCCTCCAATCTCATCCATCCCCAACCCGTTTTTGTTCATATTAGTAGACTAAGTTCTCTGAGAGTAGAAATATCTTAGTCACCTTCGCATTCCTCTGCACAACTACTCAATACGTATTTGTGGAAATGAACTCCCACTGCCAGCAATTATCTTCCTAAAATACAAATATGTTCCTATAAATTCACTGCCTCCAAATCTTCAATGACTCTTGCTGCAGAATAAAGGGAAAAGTCCTTCGTGGGATATTCAGTCTGCTGTGGCCAGGTCCTAACCTACTGTTTTGCCTGATCTCCCTCCCACCTCATGCCTCCCACCTATCTGCCACTCCAGCCACTATTTAGCCTTTCCACTTATTTCTAGAATCCACTCTGTTTTACTGCATCCATGGTTTGGAGTGCCTATTTTGCATCCCTGCCTATTGAAATGCTACTCAACTTTTAAGGTCAAACTACAATTTCACCTTTTCCATAAAGTTTTCTCCAAGTCTTCCTGTAAGGAATGATTGCTTCCCTCTCGTGTACTCTGGCACTTTGTATTTCCACATGGCACACACTGTGCTATGCCCCATATTACAGTTAGGTATGGATACGTGTTTCCTTAACCAGTTTCACACACACTCCGTAAGGACATCTTAAATCCCCCACTATGCTTAGGCCAGTGCCTCACAATAGAAAGATTCAATAAAGGATTACTAAAGTGACTTAATAACTCTTCTTTCATCTCATTTTACAAGAGCCCACTTTAGTAATTTTAGTACTTTCCTCTCTGTTACTGCCATATTTGGTCCAAAATACTTAGATGTATTCTGTTCTCCCAGGCTACCTTCATCCCCAAAAGCACTCTTTGTACAAGGTACTAGAGTTTCAATTAACTGAAATATATATGTCAATTAACTGAAATATGTTAATACCTGTTGACTAAAACCTACATGTAAGATCAATGTTATTCTGTGTGGTTTTAACATGGAAATTAAGAATCCTGTCAATAAATCTTACTTTTTAAATCATTAGTCTTTTACAGCAGCATCATTTTTGGCCCTTGGGGGAAAAAGGAGACCTTCTTTTCTAAGGTTGTTCATTCCAAGGGTGCTTCCATGATCTCTGATTCCAGATTTTTATACACCAAAAGGGTACTCCAAGAGTGACTGTTCTCCACACCTCATATAATGACTTCACTTCTTCCCACACAACTGTGGAAAGACAGACTCCACTGTGGAGCTGTGGAGACAAAGACCTACTTCAGTCCTCTAGGTCAGGTAAAGGTGGCTCATTCCCATAGGAGCAAATTCACACATGATGTCCTTTTATTGGTTTATGAGAACCTAAGACTCAAACTTAAGATTGTAACAAGTGAATTCTCTACTGCTTACCTCATAAAATATAAACAGATCATCAGTAATGTTATCAGCATTCTTTTAAAGACATCTTTAAAACCCATGTCTTTGTATTTTGCTCTCCACCTTTTGCACCATCACCACCACCACACACACATATGCACACATATACACACACACACACATGCTCACAAAACTACACAACCTGATCTAAAAAACATTTCACCTGTTAACTTCAGGGAGACTACATTAGAAATGATAATCATAAATAAGAGTAGCCATTTAAAATAAATTTAAAAACATAAATGAAGACACACTAGTTTACAAAACTATATTCGTACATGGCACTGAGTTTTAACAAATTTATATTTTATTTCCTGACTAGAAAGTATCTAGTTATTATGATAAAATAGTAAATTAGTTTTCAAGATGTAAACATCTTTATCTTTACCATAAAGAATCATCTAAATTATGTATGTGTGTAACACCCTCAGTTTGGTTAGTTCACAGGGAGTAGCAGCTAATGTTCAAAATTAACACAATGAATTTACGTAATAGGGTAAATGTGGCTTCCTTCTGTATTATACATTTTTTTCTTTAGGTTTCACAATTCTATACATGTCACAATTATAATACTCTATTTCTATCGCTGATTATTTAAAGTTCTATTTCTTTCTAAAGAATCTTCCAATTGGTAACACAATAGTAAATATTCATGTATGTAAAAATATCTAAACATAAAAAAGGTGCAGTAAAAATACAGTATAAAAGATTAAAACTGGTATACCTGTATAGGGCACTTACCACGAATGGAGTGTGCAGGTATGGGAGATGCTTTGGGTGAGCCAGTGAGTGAGTGCTGAGTCAACGTGAAGGCCTAGGACATTACTGTACACTATTGTAGACTATATAAACATGCAACGTTTTGGCTACACTAAATTTATACACAAATATTTTTCTTCCTTCAATGATAAATTAACCTTAGCTTACTAATTTCTTTACCTTATAAGCTTTTTTAATATTTTAAACTTTTTGACTATTTTGTAGTAACATTTAGCTTAAAACAAAAGCACAATGTACAGTTGTACAAAAATGTCTGTTTTCTTTTTGTCCTTAGTCTATAGCTCTCTTCTATTTTTAAATTTTGTATTGCTTTTTTAAAACTTTTAAAACATTTTTGTTAAAAGCTAAGACACAAACACACATATTAGCCTAAGCTAACAGGAGGTTAGGATCATCAGTATCACTGTCTTGTACCACGGTCTTACCCCACTGGAAGGTCTATAGGGGCAATAACACACATGGAGCTGTCATCTCCTATGATAACAAGGCCATCTTCTGGAATACCTCCTAAAGGACCTGCCTGAGGCTGTTTTACAGTTTACTTTTTAAAAAATAAGTAGAATAAGCACACTCTAAAATAACAATGAAAAGTATAGTACAGGAAATATATAAATACATAAATCAAGTATACAGTCATTTATTACCATTATCAAGTATTCTGTACTGTCTATAGTTGTATGTGCTATATTTTTATACAGCTGGCAGGGCAATAGTTTTGTTTACAACAGCATCAACTCAAGTGATTAATATATTGCACTACAATATTACAATGGCTACGATATCACTATGTGATGGGAATTTTTCAGTTCTTTTGTAAAATTATGGGAGTATCGCTGTATATGCAGTCTTTCATTAACTGAAACATCATTTTGCAGCACATGACTGTACATGCAGCTCCTCACCTTTCATATAAAGAAAGAGCCAGTGACATCATTTGCCTCTATCCTGGCTTAAAGGACTTATAAGACAAACAAAATTTTATCCTGAATTCTGATGTCTGCATTTAGTCTTTAACAGTATTTACTGGAAGAACTTGTCTTTGTGGGAATTGTAGAATTTCATCAAGGGGGGCTTCAGTTACTGTTAATGAAATAATAGAGTTGTCCAAAGTGAAGAAGGGCCTATGGGGCATCACAGCAATGATAAAGCAGGACAATACAAAAACACCAGAATGATTATCATCATCTCCAACACTCACTGGTATTGATAGGTGGGCAATAGTTTTGTAAGTTTCTGAAAATTTACCAGAGCCAGCAAGAAAGCAATAATTTTTCTCTGACCCCTTTACTTCTGAGGAGAGATTGTTAAAAAAGCATTAGCTTCCCTGTTGAAAGACTGAGTTAGCTAAGGGGAGAGATAAATTGTGTGTGAGTACAGTGGGTTTCCAATAATGCACATTTCTTTTGATCTATTGTTAGTATTGTATTTGTTCTTTTGGATTCCTGAACTGTGTGATGCAGTGATTTTGAGTAGGATTAGCCCCCAGAGTGAGCCACTGTTAAGAACTACTTAGCCATCTTCTTATTCACTCTAATAAAAAAGAAACATCTCAGAAAATCAAGAAATTCAAAGCCCAGCTACTCAACAAGTTATGTGAAAGAATGTTAAAGTTTTCATTCAAGAGATGGGGAGAAATCATGCTAAGAGATTAAGAGAAATGAAGGCTAGTCATTGGATTCAGCCATGTGGAAGTTATTGATGACCTTGACAAGTGTAGTTTTATGACCTGAAACCATGGGGAAGAAAGCCTGATTGGAGTGGCTTTCACACAGAACGACGGTTTCCAGAAATGGCAAACCAGAGTCTCTGAAAGAGACCTTTCTGCTATAAACCAAGTAGATCATGAATAAAACATTCTGTTTTAAAGAACTGCTGGGTTTGCAGAAACTAAGAACAATATCCAAGCATCTCTATAACCACCACCAAAACACAGCACAACATAGAACAAATACAAGAGCTGAAACCTAAGTAGGAAACACTGTGCAGTACTAAACGAGAAGATGAAGTGGGGTATGTGCAAGGCAAACAATTTCTGACCTCATCACAACTAACTAAGACTAAGCTTTAGGCAGCTGTAAGACAGGGAAGCTGAATCTCAGATTCTCAAATTAGTCCAAATACCTCAAAGAGGCTACAGTGGTCCAGGTTGATAGGATACCAGGCTCTGCGCAAAAAAGCCTAGGATCCTTTCTGAAGAAAGGCATCCCAATTTAGGCCCATAGCACTCTCAATAATTAAGGCATAACAAATATAAACTTTCAATTTAAAAAATCACCTAACACACCATGAGCAAAAACAAACCAAAACAAATGATAGATTTAGATCTCTTCAAAGACTTCAGATATTGAAATTAACAGCAAAAAAGTAAAGTCAAAGTCTTTTAGGATAAAGACTATCTATTAAAATACCAAAGAAATAATACATGAAAGCACAAAATAAGCAAACAATATGCTATGGTTTGAATGTTCTCCCAAAGTTCATGTATTGACAACTTGATGATCCCCAATGCTTCAGCACTGGAAGGTGGGGCCTAATGGGAGGTGTTTGGATCCTGGAGTCACAGCCTTCACTAATGAATTAATTCCATGATCTTGGGGGCAGGTTTGTTATTGTGGGAGTGGATTCCATATAAGAGAATGAGTTTAGACCCCCTTACTCTCTCTTGCCCTCTCTTTGCTTATCTGCCATGGGATGACACAGTAAGAAGGCACTTGCCAGATGCCAGCCCCTCAATCTTAGGTTTCTCCACCTTTGCAGCCATGAGCCAGTAAATTTCTGTTTACATAAGTTGACTAGTCTGTGATAATATGTGGTTAAAAAAAAAAAAAAAAGACCAAGGATATTTGAAAAGTAACTAACAAAACTTTTATAAATTAAAAACATTATTGTTGATATTAAAAACTCAATGGATCTAGGCACAATGGTGCATGCCTGTAATCCCAGCTACTCAGGAGGCTAAGGCAGGAGGATCACTTGAGCCCAGGAGTTCAAGACCAACTGGGGCAACATAGTGAGACCCTGTCTCTAAGGGGAAAAAAATGTCAGTGGTTGGAATAACAACATTTTAGCAAAGCTGAAGGTAGAATCAGTGACTAGAAGACAGAAGTAAATAGATAATCCACAATGCAGCTTAGAAAAACACAATATGTAATATTAAAGAGATATAAAAGAAATGAAGAGTAGATTTAAAAGATCTAACAATCCTCTATCCGAAGTCCAGAAAGAGAAAATGGACAAAAGACAATACTGGAAAAGGTAATGGCAGAGAATCTCAAATTGATAAAAGACATGAATCCAAAGACACAAGAGACACAATATCTACCAACAGGACAAAAAATATATCCATTCTAAGACACACTATAATAAAAACTGAAGAAGTATACATAATGAGAAAATCTTAAGCCAGTCAGAAAGGAAGCTAATATTATCTAAAGACTGACAGCATGCTTTTGAACAGAAAAAAATGGAAGCCAAGAAGACAGGAGGAAAATAACATTAAGAAGTTCTGAAAAAAAAGTGACATAAAATTGTGCATCTCTTTATTCATTCACATATATTTAGATGCCACTATGTGTCAGGAACAGAAAAAAAAATGCCTTCATAGAACTTACATTGTAGTGGTGGGAACAGATAATGAAATTGTAATTAAATATGTCAGATGCAATGGTGAAAAATAGAATAGAAAAGGGAATAGTAGTACCAAGGAAAGGGAGAATTTGCGATTTTTAAAATTACTGTGGTCTGAGAAGTTCTCACTGATCAAGTGACATTTGGACAAAGACCTAAGGGAAGTTGGAAAGAAAGTTAAATGGATAGTTATGAAGAAGGCATTAAGGAAGAGATGGCAAATTCAAAGGCCATGTGGTAGCTCCAGGGCATGGCTGAGGAAGAGCAAGGATGCCAGTTTGGCCATAGCAGTGGGAGTGACAGTGAGAGCAGCAGGAAACAAGGTTAGAGAGATAACAAAGCTAGAGTCAAGGATACCACTGGGACCTTCGAAGTGACTCCAAAGATTTTTCCATTTTACTCTGAGTGAAATGGAAAGCTATTAGAGGGTTTTGATCAGAGCCATCTCATGATCTGTTTTACATTCATAAAGAATGACTTGAATGAGATTATAAGATGGAAAGATAAGCACGGAAACCAGCTGGGAAACTATTGCAGTAATCTAGATTATGGTGCCGTGTACAAGGGTGGTAGTGATGCAGATCATCAGAAGTAGTCATATCTGAAATAGAGCCAAAAAGGTTTGGTTGGGTTTTGAAGTGTTTTATAAAAGAGAAAGCTTTTAGATAGATAACTGGATGGATGCAATTCACTTTCACTCTGAAAAGGAAAGCTCTTCAGAGCAGACCAGGTTTGAAGGAAAGATCAGGAGCTCAGTTTGAATATGTTATTTTTGAAATGTATATTACTTACATTGAAATGTCAGAATGGATACAAGAGTTTGGAGCTTATTTGTGAGGTCTGCACTGAACACATAAATTTTGGAGTCAGCAGTAAATAGTATATAGAAAGTCATGAAACTGAGTGAGATTCCAAAAACTGAGCCCTGGAGCACACCATCATTAAGCGTTTAGAGAAATCAGGAAGAACAAGTACTGGAGACTGGAAGAGCAAGTGGTGAGGCAGGAGGAAAATCAGGAGAATATGATTTATTGGAAGCAAATAATAAAAGTGCTTTAAGGAAAACTCTTTCAAGAAAGGGGGCAAGAAAAAAGCATTTTCACATAAGTGATAACTCAATTTACCAGCAATAGTACTTCACTGAAGTAATTTCAGGAAGCAAAGAAGCAATCTCTGAAGAAAACTCTGAAATTTAAGAAAGTATGGCAGGCAATGATATTGGGAGGTTATAATACACATATTCATATTAAATAATATTATATAATGTTAATAATATAATAAATTAAATAATGATATGACAATATTGCATAATTTTGGGGGTTCCAGATAAAAAATGGTAGAATTAAAATTCTGCACAATAGCATACATAATACAAGGAGGCTAATTACAGCACAAATGTTCTGGAATCCTTGAACTGTTAAAGAGGAGGAATAAGATTTTAAATTATTTTAAATTAAGCATCTGTGGTAAGCTTACAAGGATAACTAGAACAATAGAAATAGTGTATAACTTTCAAACCAGTAGAACAATGTTTCTCAAGGGGAGTGTAAATGACAATTTGTGCAGGACAATTATTCATTAGACAAAACTATCCTGCCATTTATGCAAGATATTCAGCATTCCTGAACTCTGCCCTCCAAATGCAAGTAGCACCCACTTCAGTAATTGTGACAATCTAAAAACATCACAGATTTCCAAATGTTTGCAGGGAGAGTACTGTATCACCTTTACGTGAGAACCACTGAAGTTCACAGAGAAAACAAACAAATTAATTTAAAAGTTTAGCCACACTCAAAATAAAAAGCAAGATTTTTTAAAAGTCAAGAAAAAAGAACAAATAGAGAGGCCAAAGGTGAAAAAACAGTATATAACTAATCATAATAAACGTAATTGAACTAAATTTGCCAGAGTATTAGTTGAATTAAAAAAATATATATTACCCAATTACATAATTACATTGTGTACAAGTAACACTTCTAAAACTTAAAAACTCAGAAAGATTTTTTTAAGCATTAGAATACAGCACGGTCTTCTCCACTGCTGAATTTTAACATTTTTTAAATGTTAATAACATTCAAGTGTTTTTAAATATTAGCCAAAAGAAAGTTAGATTATATTATTAGATCTATTACAAGATGTATATACTATTAGATAGTATATATTAGGAGATTTTGACATGCTTTAATTATTGCCAGGTCAAGGACAGAAGACCACAAGTAAGGTATAAGTGATTTGAACAACTCAATTAGCAAGTTTGAAGACATGTGTGTCCATACATTCCTACATATATCTACATATATTTCTATACCTAACAATGGGTGAACACATATTCTTTTTTTACAAGAATGATCATTTAACTAATTTCTTGATTGAGTGAGTATGTGCCAAAGAATATCACAGACACTTGAAAAGCATTAACTAATTCATTTAATTCTCATAAAACTGCCAAGAGATAGGTTCGTAATGACAAAGTTTAAACCTGACCCTTTGTAATTTGGCTCTAGTGCCCATGTGTTTAACCAATATAAAACATTTTCTGAAGGAACATTTTCAGAACATAATACTTAGAAATTTTCACAAATTTAACAAATTTATAGCTGTTAAAGAAAAAAAAAAAATCATGAACCTTGTTAAAGATAGTAAAGGAAGACTATTCAAGAGACTACTGCAATTGGACTTTGCAGTAGACAAAAGAGATTGAACTCAACTCCCTGACAAAAAGTGTCTTCTTAACCTTGATTCAGGTTCCTCTGAGACTCTTCTTGACCAGGCCCTGATCTTAGGTTCTGCCCTTTGTCTGCTTATTCCAGTTTTAGCAACTATCCTGTTGGGTTACTTTAGTAAGAATTCCCCTCCCTCAATATCTAATCAGATTCCTCATTCTCCACCGGAGATATCTTCTTCAAGAAGAATACTTTCAAGTCACCCATTACAAAATTTCCCTTGCCCTGATGTTTTCCTCTTAGTAATTTTCTTTCCACTGACTTCTACCATGATCCTTGGCTATCAAATCCCACTTTTCCTTCTTGTATTCAGAGTTCAGCCAAGACTCCTTCACTTACTGCAAAACCCCTCTGCAGCCATCGCCTCCCCCTACTGAAAAACCTTATTGCAATAATCCCCTTCTTGAATAAAGTCTTCTTGACCATCCTTAACAAGTGCCTAAATAATTTTCAACACAGTCCACATGCTCTTGATGCAATACTGTTCATTTAGAAGTCAATAACAAAAATAACAGAAAAGGATAATTTTAAACTCCTTAAGTTGGATATTTAATGCAAACATCCATACTTCCACATACTTCTAAATAACTCATGGGCCAAAGAAGAAATCATAACAAAAACTTTTCAAAAATCTTGGAATTGATTTATAAAATATTGCAAAATGAAACTTGTGGGAAGCTGTGAAAGCAATACTTTGCGGGAAACATTATGTTAATCACAAAAAATTACCATTTTTGGTAA
>NW_012098432.1:5153093-5154137 GCF_000951045.1 Mandrillus leucophaeus
AGAAAGAAAGAAAAGAAGGAAAGAAGGAAAGAAAGAAAGAGTGCTGAAGATGGAAGGAGACATGGGAATAAGGAAAAATTTTATTGCTATTTTTGCTTTTTTTTTTTAAAGATGGGAGATAATACCGCATATTTGTATGCTAATAGGGATGATACAAGCAACATGGGAGTGATAGATGCAGCAAGGGATAGCAGGATGATTACAAGAACAGAGTCCTTGTACCAGAAAGAGGAAATCAGATCCCGTGCATAAGGGGAGGTTTCCATCCTACAGTGGAGCAGAGGCAGGCCACTTATTTTAGCAAATGGGAAGGCAGATTAGACACAGATGATATACTTGTGATGGGAAGATCATGAAGGTCTCTTCTGAGCCGCTCTGTTTTCTCTGTGAAGTACAAAGCAGTGTCAAAAGGTAATGGTGAGATTGGATTAGGTAGAGAAGAGAATGATGGAGATTGAGGAGAAAGAAGAAGGTGGGAAATTATTAACCTTGAGAACAGGAGAGTATGTTGAACAAGAAAATATAATGAGACATCCTCTCTCTTGATGTAAATTATCTTGATATTTCCCCACCTCACTGATATGGTTTGGATGTTTGTCCCCTCCAAATCTCATGCTGAAATGTGATCCTCAAAGTTGGAGGTGGGCCTAGTGGGTGGTGTATGGGTCATGGGAGTGGATCCCTCATGAATGTGTTGGTGACCTCTCCCAGGTAATGAGTGAGTTATCACTCTATTAATTCACGTGAGAGCTGGTTGTTTAACATGCCTGGTATCTCTCTTGCTCCTTCTCTTGCCATGTGACACACCTGCTCCCCTTGTGTCTTCTGCCATGAGTAAAGGCATCCTTAGGCCTTACCAGAAGCCAAGCAGATGCTGGTGCCATCCTTGTACAACCTGTAGAACCATGAGCCAAATAAACCTGCTTTTAAATTACCCAGCATTGGGTATTTCTTTATGGTAACACAAACGGACTAATATGCTCACTCTCCAGTCCTTATTATATAAAATATATTAATATAATGTTATATACAATATAATATATA
>NW_012098432.1:5156302-5167360 GCF_000951045.1 Mandrillus leucophaeus
GATTGACAGGCTAGTTCAAAGTTATAGAAATAAATATATCTAGGTTTCAGTAAGTCAGTTTTGTTTTTCATTATACCTTAACGGTTTAGTAAATATAAGCAAATGATAGCACAATTAGATAAAATTATAATTCCCAAATGGGAAATTCCCATTTCCCATTTTATAAAAATAAATGAGTCTGTGACAACCCAAAAATGAAAAAGTTTTAAAACATTTTTATTAACTGTTCATATTAATATAAAATTATATTCAATTAAATATATAAAAGACCAAAAGCTGAAAAAGATTATGAATGTTTTCCATCTCAGTGAATGGCAACACCATTTATCCAGTTCAGTCCTCTCCACCATCTGAAACAATTTGGCAAAGTTGCTGTAGCAAAGGAATCCAAAAATATAGTGGCTTAACCAAGAAAGGCAATACTCGATCACAAATAAAAAATGCAAAATGAGAAGAACCAAGGCAGTGGGGAGGCTCTGCTCCACAAGACTATTCAAGAATCTAGGCTTTGTCTATCTTGTCCTAATGTTCAAGTCTGCATAGATGGAAACGTGATCATCAGCAACATGTCCATGTTCCAGCTCATGGGAAGGCTCTTAGAGTCCAGGGCAAGCAACTTTGTATTTTAGGAGGGGGACTGAATGTTGGCCCAAATTTAGTCCATGATCATATCTAACTGAAAGACCACTTGACAAAGTAGATGTTAGCTAGGTGGTCACCTGTGCAGCTCAAACTCACGGTGATGTAGGTGGCACTATCTCTAAATGGAAGAAAGGAATAATAGATACTGGGGTATTTAATGGTTTCTGCTACACACATTACAAATCTAATCCATCACTGAGGTAAATCTATTTGCCTCCTACACATTTCACAAAGGCACCCATTTCCCTCCATTTCCACAGCCACAGCCCTTGTCTGAGATATGATCACCTCTCACCTGTTTTGCTACAATAGCCTCCTGACTAGTCTCCCTACATTTACACTAGCCTTTGCTCCCAAAACAATTGTCTCCTGCAAGGAGACAAGCACCCAGAGAAGAGAACACAACCGATGTGGCAAGACATTATTGGAAGCAACAAGCCAAAATTAAAGCTGCAAACTTCCCCAGCTCAAATAATCACAAAAATAAATGTATCATTACCAACAGTGACAAAATTGCAGGGAGCTATGACACTGTGTTACAGGGAATTTGACGTTGTCTGGCTCAGGGACGCTTTCTCTGAGAAACCAGTTTGAGTGGAGAACTGATGTACAAGTCAGTGAGGCAAATGGAAGAGAATATTCTTGTCAGAGGGATGATCACATTCAGAATCTTAGTGGTGGGAGAGAGCATGCTGTGGTTGAGAAACAGAAGGCAAATGTGATTACTGACATAGTATCGCAGCAAGGTCCTTTCTGTTCACACCCAAGCAGATCTTTAGGCATCTGGAGCACCCAATGTCTTAGATTAGGAGTTCAGCTCACCCCACATCCCCAGGCAAGGAAGTTGGAGCCAAGGAGGTTTCCCAGCTGCATGCTTAGGCACACCTCTAAGCACTTGGTAGCTAACCACTGGATTCTCCCTTGGGACTGGTGTTCGTGCCTGCCAGCGGGCAACTTCTATGTGGACCATCTTGGTCTTGCCCATCATGGCCTCCACTGCCCACCAAGCTGAGCAGGGAGCTCAGACCACTATCCATTCCACGAATTGGCCCATTATCTGAGTCAACAAAGAGCTTCTGCTAGTAAATAAGGATCAACTATGTACCCAGACGTGTTAGCTGCAGCCAGTTCTTACCTATAAGCACTATCTACGGGCTTGTAGGTTGAACTGCACAGCGCAATATAAAACCAGCCAAAAATATGGGCATGAGGCTATAGAAGCAAAGCCAAAGAACCCTACCCAGCATTCTCTACCAACATACTCCCTAAGAAGGGAAGGGATAGGAAAATGAACAACAACAACAAAATAATAATGTTATACAAAAAGAAAAAAAGAAAAAATCCTGCCAGCATGAAAATAATGACAAAAATGAAAACTAACAGCATCTCCAGATGAGAAGGAACCAGCTCAAGAATTCTGGCACCATGAAAAATCTGAAGGTAGTGTCACCATTAAAAGATTGCATTCTCTCTTCTGAAATTGAAAAACTCACTTAAGGAATTTCAAAATACAAGTGAAAACTATATTGATAGACTAGACCAAGAAGAAGAAATAATTATTGCAGAACTTGAAGACTGACCTTTCAAACTAAATCAGTCAAAAAAATTTTTTTTAAAGTTTTAAAAAGTAAAGAAAGTCTTCAAAAAATATGAGATTATTTAAAGCAACCAAACCTATGAATAATTGGCAATCCAGAAAGAAGGAGAAAGAGTAAACAACCTGGAAAACATATTTGAGAAAATAATTTATAAAAATTTCCCTACTCTGCTAGAGAGATAGACATCCAGATACAAGAAATCCAGAGAACACCAATAAGATACTACACAAAGCAAACCTCACAAAGGTATATAGTCACTAGACTGTCAAAGGTCAATGCTAAAGAAAAAAATCTTAAAAGCAGCTAGAGAAAAAGGTCAGATCACATACAAAGGTAACTCCATCAGTCTAACAGTGGACTTTTCAGCAGAAACCTTACAAGCCAGGAGAGATTGAGGGCCTATTTTCAGTTTTCTTAAAGATAAGAAATTCTGACCAAGAATTTCATATCCTGCCAAACTAAGCTTAATAAGCAAAGGAGAAATAAAATCTTTTCCAGACAAGTGAGCACTAAGCTATCATTAGATCAGGCTTACAAGAGATCCTTAAGGGAGCTCTAAACATGGAAATAAAAGAATGATACTTGCTACCACAAACACGCACTTAAGTACAGAGCCCACAGACCCTATAAAGCCCCCACACAATAGAAAGTAAAAAGCAACCAGATAGCAACTTCATGATAAGATCAAAACCTCACATATCAATATTAATCTTAAATAGTTCAAATGCCTCAGTTAAAAGGCAAAGAGCTGCAAGTTGAATAAGTAAACAAGACACATCTGTCTATTACCTTCAAGAGACCCATCTCACATGTAATCACACCCACAGGCTCTAAGTAAAGGGTTAGAGAAAGATCTACCATCCAAATGAAAAATGAGCAAGGGTCACTATACTTATATCAGATAAAACCGACTTTAACAACAAAAAAGGACACAGCGGGGCATTACACAATTATAAGGGATTCAATTCAACAAAAAGACATAACTATCCTAAATATATATGCACCCAAGATTGGAGCACACAGAATCATAAAACAAGTACTTCCAAACCTATGAAAAGACATAAACAGCCACACAGTAATAGTGAGGGACTTCAAGTTCCCACCCAAAACATTGTTCAGACCATCAAGGCAGAAAAGTAACAAAAAAATTCTAGACTAAAACTTCAACACTTCACCAATTAGACCTAACAGACATCTACAGAATACTCCACCTATTAACCACAGAATACATATTCTTCTCATTGGCACACAGAAAATAATCCAAGACTGACCACATTCTTGACCATAAAGCAGTCTCAATAAATGTTTAAAAACTGAAATCATACATTATCTCAGACCACAGTGGAATAAAAATATAAATGAATACCAAGAAGATCTCTCAAAACCACACAATTACATAGAAATTAAACAACTTGTTATTCAATAACTTCTAGGTAAGCAATGAAGTAATGGAGAAATCAATAAATTCTTTGAAATAAAATGAAAACAGAGACACAACATAACCAAATGTCTCGGATGCAACAAAAGTAGTGTTAAGAGGAAAGTTTACAGTACTAAACACCTATATCAAAAAGTTAGAAAGATCTCAAATTAATAATCTAAAAATCACATCTAGAGGAACTAGATAAACAAGAACAAATTAATCCCAAACCTAACAGAAGAAAAGAAATAACTAAAATCAGAAAATAACTAATTGAAATTGAGACCCAAAAATCCATGCAAAGGATCAATGAAACCAAAAGTTGTTTATTTGAAAGGATACACAAGATCAACAGACTACTAGGTAGATGAACAAGGAAAAAAAGAGTGAGGAAACAAATGAGCACAATCACCAACGACAATGATGACATTACAGCCAAGAAGATTCTCAGAGACTATTCTGAATGCCTTTATGCACAGAAACTAGAAAATCTAGAGGAAATGTATAAATGCCTTGAAACACACATTCTCCCAAGATTGAATTAGGAAAAAATTGAAACTCTGAACAGACCAATATCAAGTGCTTAAATTGAATCAGTAATGAAATAGCTACCAACGAAAAGAAACTCTAGGCAAGATGAACTCACAGCCAAATTCTATCAGACATACAAAGAGGAGCTGCTACCAATTCTACTGAAACTATCCCAAAAAAATGAGAGAGAGGGACTACTCCCTAACTCATTCAACGAAGCCAACCTCACCCTGATCCCAATGTGTATGAGGACACAACGAAAAAAGAAAACTACAGGCCAATATTCCTGATTAACATAGACATAAAAATCCTCAACAAAACACTAGCAACACAAATCCAGCATCACATTAAAAAGGTAATTTGCCATGATCAAGTGGGCTTCATTTTTGGTATGCAAGTTGGTTCAACATGCACAAATTGATAAATGTGATTCATTTTATAAACAGAATTAAAAATAAAAAAGATCATCTCAATATATGCAGAAAAAGCATTGCTGAAATCCAACCTCACTTTATGATTAAAACCGTTAAGAAACAAGGGATACAAGGAACATATCTCAAAATAATAAGAATTATCTATGAAAACCCACAGCCAACATTATACTGAATAGACAAAAGCTGGAAACATTCCCCTTGAGAACTGAAAGAGGCAAAGATGCCCACTTTTACCACTCCTAGTCAAAATAGTACTAGAAGTGCTAGTCAGAGCAATCAGAGAAGAGAAATAAATTAAAAGTATCCAAACAGGAGAAGTCAAACTATCTCTCTCCACAGATAATATAATTCTGTATCTAGGAAACCCTAAAGAATCCTCCAAAAGGCTCCTAGACCTGATAAACAACTTCAGTAAAATTTCAGGATGCAAAATAAATGTACAAAAATCAGTACCATTTCTATACACCAAAAAAGTTCAAGCTGAGAGCCAAATCAGGAACACAATTTCAATTACAATAATAGCACAAAAAGAATTAAAAAAAAAACCAACCAAGGGGGGTAAAAAACCCCAAAAAGAAAAACAAAAAAAAACGCCAAAAAAAAACAAAAAAGAAAAAAAACAAAGCAAAAAAAATCCAAGCCCAAGGAATGAAAAAAAAAAAAAAAAAAAAAAGAAAAAAACGCCCAAAACAAACCAAAAAACCAAAGCCAATTCCAATAAAACAACAATTTCAAAAAAAAAAAAAAAAAAACTATTCTAAAATTCATATGGAACAAAATAAGAGACCAAAGAGCCCAGACAATTCTAAACAAAAAGAACAAAGTCAGAAGCATCACATTACCAAACTTCAAACCATACTATAAGATTGCAGTAACCAAAACTGCATGGTACAAAAACAGATGCATGGATCAATAGAACAGAATAAAGAAGCCAAAAATAAAGCCACATGCCTAAAGCCACATGATCTTCAGTAAGTCAACAAAAATAAACAATGGGGGAAAGGACTCTCTATTCAATATATGGTGCTGAGATAGCTAGCTAGCCATATGCAGAAGAATGAAACTGGACTCCTACATACCACCATAGACAAAATAACTCAAAATGGATTAAAGATTTTAATATAATACCTCAAACTATAAGAATCCTAGAAGAAAACTCAGACAAAACCATTCTGGACATTGGCCTTGAGATAAAATTTATGACTAAATCCTCAAAAGCAACTGCAACAAAAGCAAAAATTAACAAGTTGGAACTAATTAAACTAAAGCACTTCTGCACAGCAAAAGATACTATCAACAAGGTAAAACAGGACAGCCTACAGAATCAGAGAAAATATTTGCAAACTATACATCCAACAAAATTCTAATATTCAGAATCAATAACTAACATAACAAGCAAAAAACGAATAACCCCATTGAAAAGTAGGCAAAAGACATGAACAAACACGTCTCAAAATAAGACATAAAAGACGCCAACAAACATATGAAAAGATTATCAACATCGCTAAGCATCAGAGATATCCAAATCAAAACCATAATGAGATACTATCCCATATCAGTCAGAATGGCTACTATTACAAAGTCAAAAAAACAAAACAAAACAAAACAAAACAAAAAAACCAGTAGATGTTGGAGAGACCACAGAGAAAGGAAATGTTTAAACACTCTTGGTAGGAATGTAAATTAGCCCAGCCACTGTGGAAAGTAGTTTGGAGATTTCTCCAATAACTTAAAACAGAACTATCCTTTGATCCAGCAGTCCCATTATCTGAGTACTTATCCAAAAGAAAATAAATCATTCTACCAAGAAGATACATGTACTTGCTTGTTCACTGCAGCATATTTATAACAACAAAGATATGAAATCAATCCAGATACCCATCAACAATGGATTGGACAAGGAAAATGGGTATATATATGCTGTGGAATACTACACGGTTATAAAAAGAATGAAATCACGTCGTTTGCAGCAACATGGAAACAGCTGGAGGCCATTATCCTAAATGAATTAACACAAGAACAGAAAACCAAACACAGCATGTTCTCACAAGTGGGAGCTAAACATTAGATACTCATGGACATAAAGACAGCAACAATTGACACCGGGGACTACTAAAGTGGGGAGAAAAAAGGGAAGTAAGAGTTGCATTATGCTCAGTACCTGGGTGACAGTATCACATTTGTACTCCAAACCTTAGCATCACACAAAATACCCAGGTAACCAGCCTGCACTTGTAGCCCCTGAATCAAAAATAAAAGTTGAAAAAATAAGTTATTTTGGTTCCCAATTAGTCTTACATATTTGATCCAAATTTCACTACATTTGGCTGATAGTCTTAATAATTGTGTTTCTGTTCAGTTTTCACTTGAATGGAGTTTTCTTCCTTAATTTTTTATTTCTTTGGGATTTGTGAGAGAATGAGGGGTTTTTGCTTGTTTTATTGTTTTTAAGAATTTCTAAAAGGAAAGTAGCATTAAAATGACTTTATTCCACCATCTTTAACTAGAACTATCTGTAGCTATGAGTAAATGTTAACATATCAGGAAGTTGTGTCTGCTTATTCTGTAGCTTCACACTCCCAAGAGAATGCTTGCCACAGTTATAAGAAGCACCTTATCATCAATTTAAATAACATTTTCTCCAAATAAAGCAGAGAATATTACAAAAACAAAAACAAAAACTATCTATGGACATCCCCAATAGGTCCACACATTTTCTAATGGGAGAAACAGCCTGTTATAGCACACAGCACGAAAATAATATAGATTCCCCAAGCCCATGAGGAAGCACTGATCTAAGATTATAGAACTGCAAAGGCTTTCTGTTTGCTAAGTCTCTTGCCTGTGACTGCTTTTATGCAAATACTATGTAGGTAAGCATATAGCACATAGTGATAGGCACACACAAGGTTCTCAAAAATTTAATTCTTTCTTTCGCCTGTTAATGCAGAAATACAAATGTTTCTTTTCTTTTGAAGAAAAAGAAAGCTCTATCAAGTGCCTACCATATGTTAGGGACAGCGATAGACACCAGAAGTCCCAAGTGGAGGAGAAAGACAAGTAAACCCAAAAAGACAATTAGCACAAATAGTACTGCAATCACAGGGGATGCTTTAAAAAAATAAAAATAAAAAAACGAACCTTCTAATCTATCCTAACATGATGGGGAAGAAAAATAGAGCCTTCCAAAGAAGGCATGCTTAAGTCAGGCTGCAGTCTTAAAGAACAATAATAACTAACCCCACAGAGAAACCGGGAAAAAATATTCCAGGCTACGGAAGAACATCATCCTATAAGCTCTCTAGAAGCTAGGTTGTGCAATATTCAGGGAACTATAAAACGTTCACTGAGGCCAGGTGCAGTGGCTCACTAATGTAATCTTAGCACTTTGGGAGGCTGAGGTGGGTGGATCACTTGAGGTCAGGAGTTTGAGAACAGCCTGGTCAACATGACAAAACCCATCTCTACTCAAAATCTCTACTCAAAATACAAAAATTAGCTGGGTGTGGAGGCGCATGCCTGTAATCCAGCTACTAGGGAGGCGGAGGCAGGAAAATAGCTTGAAACTGGGAGGCGGAGGTTGCAAGATGCTGAGATTGCAAGATTGCGCCACTGCACTCCAGCCTGGGCGACAGAGTGAGATTCCATCTCAAAAAAAAAAAAAAGTTCACTGAGGTGAAACAACGGAGGGAGACACAAGTGGAAGTAAATGTGGTTGGAGAAAAACCAGGACCACATTCCTTGTAGGACGTGTCAAACACTGAGGATACAAAGACTAAGACGCAGTCCTTACCCTCAATAAGCTTACAATCTTGTAAATGAGCCCAGCACATAAATACAGAATTTCAATATTGTATGATGAGCTAAGTCATAGTGAATGACACTAACTTACCCCAGAAGTCAGGAAAGATTAATCTTAGCTGAGCCTTAAAGAATGAGAACAAGATAACCAGAGGATGGTGAAACAGAAGTTAGAAAAAGTATTTCCAGTAAATTTTTTTAAAACTGCAGTCTTGGAGGTGATAAATGGCATGTTGTGTGAGATCTCACCCAAACATAAGTAGTTCAATGTTTCCAGGGGCATAAAGCATGAAGAAATGATTTGGTCATGAGACTAAAGTGAAAGGAATGACCTGATTATTAAAGCGGAATTAATGTCCAACTAAGAATCTTGAGCTGTATCCTACAGATAATATAGAATTACTGAAGAGTTTCAATTATTGAAAAACATACAGTTTAGGCTGATCACTCATAATAGGTTTGAGGGAAACAGTCCTGGAGGATTGAAGGACAATCAGAATGCTATTACAATAGCCCAAGAAAGAGACTCTGATAATTTGATCTAAGGTTGTTACATTACAGAAGGATATAGTGATGCAGACAAACTTGAGAAAAAAAATAGAGGGACAAAATCAGAAGAATTTATTCATTGGGAATATGTAAAAAATGAAGGGAAAAGGAATCAAGGATACTATCTACCTTTTGCAAAAACTAAGGAAGGGAATCTCTCTTATACATTGCTTAATTTATAATATATTTATTAATACTAGTCTGTAATCGTAAGAGAGGAACTATGCTATTTGCTTTTCCAGTGCCTAACCCAATGCCTTCACAAAGTGTACACTTAATAAATATATGAAGAATTAATGAGAAAAAACAAGAAACTGGTGGAAATGATGAGTTTGTTTTTTGAATATAACAATTTTGAAGATTCCTGTGGAATCTCCATACAAAAATAACACAGGTCTAGAGTTCAAGAAAGAGGTCCAAGTAAGACACAGAGAATTGAAGGCCATCAGAATAATTAAAGCCAGAAGAATGGATGAGCTCAGAGAGTGAAAAAAGATATTGGTGAGGGATAGCGCCCTGGAGATATCACTTTAATCAAAGTTTCATTTTGTTTGGCCCGAGGATAGAGAAAGATAATTTATCCAGATGAAGATTCAAGAGCCACGAGGATGTCTGCTCTAATCCAAGCACAAGGAAGAATCATTTCTCCTCTAACAGTCACTATAAAGCTATTGCCTGTCTTATGAAATTGACATCCCATGGAAAGAAAATATAACAGCCTTTATTTATTTAGTATTTAGCATTTACAAAGTTCCTTTTTCAAGTATAATTTACATACAGTAAAATTTATCCATTTTTTGGATGTTCAGTTCTGAGCCTTGACAAATGTACATAGCTGTGTAGCCACCAACATAATCAACATGAAAAGCATTTTCATCATTCCAAAACTTTTTATATGATCCTTTTTCGAGGATCCCCTTCTATTCCTAGCACCTGACAACCACTCGCAGATGTTTGTTCATCTGGTGAGGTGCAAGAAGGGTATGGTAATTATTATCACCCTCCCTTTCCCAAGAAGGAAATACAGTAGCTTTCACAGTTATGTGACTTGCCCAAGTAACACAGTCAGCACCTGAGCCCTGGGGTTCTAATTCTAAGTGGAATATCTTTCCTTTGAAACTCAGAATGTCATCTTATCAGCACACAATTATTAGAATTCATGGCATGTAATGCAGGCCAACAGTCATAGTCTGTAAGGCATCTAGAAACTTTCAAATGTTCAACCAATATAATGGTAATTGTAACTTAAAAATGTATTATTATTATTGTTTAGATAGGGCCTCACTATGTTGCCCAGGCTGGCCTTAAACTCATGGGCTCAAGAAATCCTCCTGCCGCAGTTGAAACTACAGGAGGTACGTGAATCTTATACAAGGCAGTGCTTAAGCTATGCCCTGAAAACCAGGAAGTAGAAGTAGGAAATAATTCTTGGAGAGTTGGTTTTAAAACTGAATTGTTCAGGTAGCAGGTGTTCCTGAGAGTAAGGGCAACTATATTAAAATTAATGGCTATATACACATAGAATATAAACTATACAAATCTGCCTCACTATATATACATTCTTTGCACTGTTCTCTCCATATGAATGAGCTCTGCTGTAGGAGCTCTTGAACTCTGGAACTCTGAGGACAAATGGAGTTTATAATGTTATGATAATGAGAAGCCCTATTTTAAAAGTAATCATTATTAAAGTACTCTGCTTTAATTTGGCATTGCCTTCCTACTTCTGCCCAACTTTATTTGGAATTAGTTGCAATTTCTAATCTACTACCAGTATGAAAACTATGTGATTAAGACAACAAATATTTCACAAAATGTAAACTCAACTTTTGGGGCTTTAAACATCTGCTCTAAAAATAAAATTTTTACAAATGCAGTCATGGACAAAGTGAAACCTTTCGCCCAAAAAATTTTTGTGACACTGGAAGGTATAAGCCCATTTACAAACAAAAATGGTGTATTGCCAAACCTACTGTCCATCAATGACAGACTGGATTAAGAAAATGTGGCACATATACACCATGGAATACTATGCAGCCATAAAAATGGATGAGTTCATGTCCTTTGTAGGGACATGGATGCA
>NW_012098432.1:5172510-5174556 GCF_000951045.1 Mandrillus leucophaeus
TTTCTCCACATCCTCTCCAGCACCTGTTGTTTCCTGACTTTTTAATGATCACCATTCTAACTGGTGTGAGATGGTATCTCATTGTGGTTTTGAATTGCAGTTTCTCTGGTGGCTAGTGATGATAAGCCTGCTTAACTACTCCCTGTCTATGGTCTATGTTTACTCAGTGCCATCGGGATCTACAATCAGCAGGTGGCAAAGTCAGCCAAGTCTGTGTCCTTCCCTGCCGGGTGGTGATTTTCCCCAGGCCCCAGGAGGGTCCATAAGTGTTGTTTAGGAGCCAAGGACTAGAGTCAAAAACCTTAAAAGGCCATCTAATGGTAAGTGAATCTTGAATGTAGAGTTTTAGTCTCATCGAATAATTTTATCTAGTCAAAAAGCCTCTGAGAGTGTCCTACAGCTGCATAAAGACTCATATAAATGACCAACATTACACTGGAGTAATTATTAATATTATTGTGAGTGGTGTGTCTCAGGACATTAGGTATATTTAATTGTGTTTTGAGGATCCCAATTGTCCAAGTGAACCAAGTCACCAAATTTTGCTAGCCATGGTGACTAAATAACTCTTTCCTAGCAAAAGAAAACATAAACTTCTCATTATTGAGTAACTGTCTAGGCCAGCACTGTCCAATAAAAATACAAAGCAAGCCTTTGGATAGCATTTCTCAACTTGCTCTGGGCCATAGGAGTGCCTACTACCCTAAAGAGTGAGTCCAAGGCCAGGCAGCATTCACAACATGCTGACTAAAAAGCCCTTGGGCCTTAAGGGAACATTGGTAGTAATCTGCCAGTACTCCTTATGGCCTGGAGTGGTGGGTATGGGATGAGACTCCTTTGCCTTTGAAAAGGGGAGGGAAGAATGGAAAGTACAATAGAACACCAGACGGCCTTTTTTTAATTTAATTTTTATTTTTTATTATACTTTAAGTTCTAGGGTACATGTGCACAACGTGTGGGTTTGTTACATATGTATACTCCCTGTCTATGGCCTATGTTTGCTCAGTGCCATTGGGCTCTACAGTCAGCAGGTGGCAAAGTCAGTCAGGCCTGTGTCCTTCCCTGCCAGGTGGTGATTTTCCCTAGCCCCTGGGAGGGTCCATAGGTGTTGTTTCAGAACCAAGGACTAGAGTCAAAAACCTTAAAAGGCCATCTGATGGCTAGTGATGATGAGCATTTTATCACCCCAGCCTGGGCGACAGAGCGAGTCTCGGTCTCAAAACAAAAAAGTAAGAAAGAAGAAAAAGGTAAAAAGCAGGGGGACAAAGCTAAGGCATAGAGTCTTTATTTGTTTTCTTTTTGCTTGTTTATGAAAAATTTCTTGAAACAAATGATAATGGAAACAACATGCCAAAACCTATGGGATATAGCAAAGCAGTACTCATACATACCTATCCAAGAAAAGAAGAAAAACTTCAAACAACCTAACAATGCATCTTAAAGAACTAGAAAAGCAAGAGCAAACCAAAACCAAAATTAGTAGAATAAAAGAAATAATAAAGATCAGAGCAGAAATAAATGAAATTGAAATGAAGAAAACAATACAAAAGATCAATAAAACAAAAAGTTGGTTTTAAAAAACATAAACAAAACAGACAAACCTTTAGCCAGACTAACTAAGGAAAAAAAGAGAGAAGACCCCAATAAATAAAATCAGAAATGAAAAAGGAGATATTACAACTGATACTGAAGAAATTCAAAAGATCTTTAGTGGCTATTACAAGCAACTATATGCCAGTAAATTAAAAAATCTAGAAGAAATGGACAAACTCCTAGACACATGCAAACTACCAAGGTTGAACCAGGAAAAATCCAAAACCTGAGTAGGGCAATAACAAGTAACAAGACTGAAGCTGTCATAAAGTCTCCCAGTAAAGAAAAGACCAGCACCCAATGGCTTCACGGCTGAATTCTACAAACATTTAAAGAAAAACTAATATTGATTTTCCTCAAACTATTCCAAAATTAGAGGATGGGAGCATACTTCCAAACTCATTCTACGAGGCCAGTATTACTCTTATACCCAAACCAGAAAAAGACACATCA
>NW_012098432.1:5177401-5178969 GCF_000951045.1 Mandrillus leucophaeus
TGGAAACCATCATTCTTAGCAAACTATCACAAGAACAGAAAACCAAACACCACATGTTCTCACTCATAGGTGGGAACTGAACAATGAGAACACTTGGACACAGGAAGGGGAACATCACACACCGGGGCCTGTTGTGGGGTGGGGTAGGGGGCTGGGATAGCATTAGGAGATATACCTGATGTAAATGACGAGTTAATGGGTGCAGGACACCAACATGGCACACGTATACAGGGAGTAGTTAAGCAGGCCTTGGGCAAGACCCAGTGCTGTGCTGGCTTCAGGTCTGACCCAGGACAGTCCTAGTGGTAGTAGCCAAAGGGTGCTTGTGTCACTCCACCCCTATCTCCAGTTGACTCAGAACAAAGATATAAACTCTGTTTGTTTGGAAGAAAGTGAGGGAAGAGAACAAGAGTCTCTGCCTGGTAATCCGGAGAATTCTCCCAGTACTTGTCCAAGACCATCAAGGTGGTACCTCCATGAGTCTGCAAGAACCACAGTGTTACTGGACTTTGGGTGCCCCCTAAAACAAATACAACTTAGATCACAACACTCAAGTCTTTTAAAATATCTGGAAAGCCTTCCCAAGAAAGACTGGTACAAGAAAGCCTGGACTGAGAAGACTACGATAAACACTTAACTCTTCAATGCCCAGACACAGATGAACATCTGCAAGAATCAAAACAATCCATGAAAACACAACATCACCAAATGAACTAAATAAGGCATCAGGAACCAGTCCTGCAGAAACAGATATGCGACGTTTCAGACAAAGAATTCAAAAGGTATTTTGAGGAAATGCCATGAAATTCAAGATAACACAGAGAAGGAATTCAAACTGCTATCAGAAAAAAAAAATCTAACAAAGAGATTGAAATGATTAAAAAGAATCAAGCAGAAATTCTGGAGCTGAAAAGTGCAACTGACATACTGAAGGATGCATCACAGTCTTTTAGTAACATAATTGATCAAGCAGAAGAAAGAATTAGTGAGTTTGAAGACAGGCTATTTGAAAATACACAGAAGAGACAAAAGAAAACAGAATTTTTTGAAAAAATGAAGTGCACCTACAATAGAGGGCAAATATAATAGTTATTGGCCTTAAAGAGAAGGTAGAGAAAGGAATAGGAGGAGAAAGTTTATTCAAACGGATAATGACAGAAAACTTCCCAAACCTAGAGAAAGATATCAATATTCAAGTACAAGAAGGTTATAGAACATCAAGCAGATTTAATCCAAAGAAGTCTGTCTCAAGGCATTTAACAATCAAATTCCCAAAGATCAAGTATTAATAAAAGATCCTAAAAGCAACAACAGAAAAGAAACAAATAACATACAATGGAGCTCCAATATGTCTGGCAGTAGACTTTTCAGTGGAAATCTTACAGGCCAGGAGAGAGTGGCATGATATATTTAAAGCAATAAAGGAAAAATTTTTACCCTAGAATAGTATATATCTGGTGAAAATTTGGGTTGGTTGGTTCCAAGTCTTTGCTATTGTGAATAGTGCCACAATAAACATACGTGTGCATGTGTCTTTACAGCAGCATGATTTATAATCCTTTGGGTAT
>NW_012098432.1:5181304-5188819 GCF_000951045.1 Mandrillus leucophaeus
GATTTATCCCTGGGATGCAAGGATGTTACAACATATGTAAGTCAATCCATGTAATATATCATATTAACAGAATGAAGGACAAAACCCATATGATCATTTCAATTGATGCTGAAAAAACCTTTGATAAATTTCAACATCCTTCATGATAAAAATCCTCAAACAACTAGAAATAGAAAGAACACACCAGCTGGGTGTAGTGGCTCACACCTGTATTTCCAGCACTTCGGGAGGCTGAAGCAGGCAGATCACGAGGTCAGGAGTTCAAGACCAGCCTGGCCAACATAGTGAAACCCCGTCGCTACTAAAAATACAAAAACTTAGCTGGGCGTGGTGGCAGGTGCCTGTAATCCCAGCTACTCGGGAAGCCAAAGCAGGAGAATTGCTTGAACCTGGGAGGCGGAGGTTGCAGTGAGCCGAGATTGTGCTACTGCACTCCAACCTGGATGACAGTGTAAGACTCCGTCTCAAAAAAAAAAAAAGAAAAAAAAAGAAGAAGAAACACAACTCAATAGAACAAAAGCTATATATAATAGGTTCATAGCTATTATCATACTGAATGGGGAAAAACTGAAAGCCTTTCCTCTAAGATCTGGGACATGCCAAGGATACCCACTTTCACCACTGTTATTCAACACAGTATGGAAATTCCTAGTTAGAGCAATGAGACAAAGAAATAAAGAGCATCCAAAGTGGAAAGGAAGAAGTCAAATTGTCCTCTTTGCAGATGATATGATTTTGTATTTGGAAAAACTTACAATCTACAAAAAACTATTAGAATTGATCAACAAATTCAGTAAAGTTGCAAGATACAAAATCAACATATGAAAATCAGTAACATTTTTATATGCCAACAATAAGCAATCTGAAAAAAGAAATTTAAAAAGTAATCCCAAGTATAATAGCCACAAATTAAACTAAATACCTAGGAATTAACTAAAGAACTGAAATACCTCTATAATGAAAACTATGAAACACTGATGAAAGAAATTAAAGAGGACACCAAGAAATAGATAGATATTCCATGTTCATATATTGAAAGAATCAGTGTTGTTAAAACGTCCATAGTACCCAAAGCAATCTACAGATTCAATTCAATCACTATCAAAATACCAATGATATTCTCCACAGAAATAGAAAAAACAATCCCCAAATTTATATGGAACCACAGAGGACCCAGAATAACCAAAGCTATCCTAAGCAAAAAGAACAAAATTGAAGAAATCAGATTACCTAATTTCAAATTATACTGTGGAGCTATAGAAACCAAAAACAGCTTGATACTGATGTAAAAACAGACACATAGACCAATGGAACAGAATACAGAACACAGAAATAAATCTATACACCTACGGTGAACTCATTTTCAACAAGGTGCCAAGAACATACACTGAGGAAAAGACAGTCTCTTCAATAAATGATGCTGGGAAAACAGGTTATCTACATGCAGAGAATGAAACTAGATGCCTATCTCTTGCCATATACAAAAACTCAATCAAAATGGATTAAAGGTGTAAATCTAAGACTTCAATCTATGAAATTACTAAAAGAAAACATCAGGGAAACTCTCCAGGACATTGTTCTGGGCAAGAATTTCTTAAGTAATACCCCACAAGTACAGGCAATCAAAGCAAAAATGGACAAAGGGGATAACATTAAGTTAAAAAGTTTTGCACAACAAAGAAACAATCAACAAAGTGAAGAGACAACCCACAAAATGGGAGAAAATATTTGCAAACAACCCATAGGACAAGCGAGTCATAACCAGAATACATAAGGAACTCAACTCTATAGGAAAAAAACATCTAATAATCCAATCAAAAGATGGAAAAAGATTTGAATAGACATTTCTCAAAAAAAGTCATACAAAGGCATATAAGATTTTCAATACCATTGATTATCAGAGGAATGCAAGTTAAACTATAATAAGATATCATCTCACCCCGGTTAAAATAGCTTATGTCCAAAAGACAGGCAAAAACAAATGCTGGAAAGGAGAAGAGAAAGGGGAACTTTCATACACTGTTTGTGGGAATGTAAATTAGTTCAACTACTATGGAGAACAGTTTGGAGATTCCTCAAAAAATTAAAAATAGAGATACTATATGATCCAGGAATCCTACCACTGGGTATATACCCAAAGAAAAAAAGATCAGTATATCAAAGAGATATCTGCATTCCCATGTTTGTAGTAGCACTCTTCACAATAGCCAAAATTTGGAAGCAACCTAAGTGTTCATCAACAAATCAGTAGATAAAGAAAACATCATACTCATCACAAGGTCGTACTATTCAGCCATAGAAAAGAACTAGAACCTGTCATATGCAACAACATGGATGAAACTGGAGGTCATTATGCTAACTGAAATAAGCCAGGCACAGAAAGACAAACGTTCCATGTTCTCACTTATTTGTGGAAACTAAAAATCAAAATAATTGAACTCATGAGAGTTCAATTCCTCATGAGAGAGGAGAAGGATGGTTACCACAGGCTGGGAAAGGATGGTTACCACAGGCTAGCAGTGGGGTTTGGGGGAGGTAGGGATGGTTAATGGGTACAAAAAAATAGAAAGAATGAATTAGACCTAGTATTTGACAGCACAACAGGGTGACTATAGTCAATGATAATTTAACTATACATTTAAAAATAATAAGAAGAGTATAATTTGATTGATTGTGACCCAAGAAATAAATGTTTGAGGGGATGGATACACCCATTTTACATGATGTGATTGCTATACATTGAATACCTGCATCAAAACATCTCATCTACCTCATAAATATATACACCTGCTATGTGCCCACAAAAATTAAAATGAAAAATTAAAAATATATAGCATGTCATGTATGCAAGTTTTAATTTTTTTAGTAGCTGCATTAAAAAGGTAAAAAGAAACAGATGAAATTAATTTTAATAATGGCTTTTACTTAACCTAATATATTCAGATTATCATTTCAACATGTAATCAATAGAAATTCATTTATTTGAAATAAAAATGAGATATTTTGAATCCTTTTTGTTTTAACCAAGTCTTTGAAGTCTGGTCTGTATTTTTTATTTACAGCTCATCTCAATTCAGACTAGCCACATTTCAGGTGCTCAATAGCTTCATATGAAAAGAGCTACCATCTTGGACAGCACAGTTGAAGACTGATTGATAAAAGAATGTTGAAAATACTTATGAAAGGTAAATTATGACATAATAAGCAGTGAGCTGTAACACCATGTGTCACTTAAGAAGACAATAATACCATTTACGTAATTTAGATGTAGATTTTGCTAGCATTCCCAGAAAAAAAAAAAAAAGTGTAGTGAATTTCTTTTTCTTTCCTTTTGGTAATATCATTCTGAAACCAGTATGTGTATAACTTAGGGAAAAAACATCACTAAAATGGTACAGAGTATAATGGAAGAAAAATATTATGCCATTGGGATAAGGTGTCCTGGCTTTGAGACAAAAAGTAGAGTCAGGCTGAGCACAGTGGCTTATGCCTGTAATTCCAGCCTTCTGGGAAGTGAGGCAGAAGGATTGCTTGAGACCAGCCTGGGCGACATAGCAAGACGCTGTCTGAACGATAATTAAAAATTATCTGGGCATGGTGGTGTATGCCTCTAGTACTAGCTACTCAGGAAGCTGAGGTGGGAGGATCATTTGAGCCCAGGAATTGGAGGTTACAGTGAGCTATAATCACACCACTGCACTCCAGCCTGGGCGACAGAGAGAGATCTTGTGAAGAAAAAAAAAAAAGGTAGAGTCAAAGTATCCTGACTCTCATAATAAAAATTGCAGTTCAAAGGGAGGAGGGCTTCACGGATGACTTGCATATTTCCTAAGCTCCAAAAACATTCTTTAGAGGCAAGTATTTATCACCAACCTTTCTATTTGACAGCATATTAAAGATATTCCTACAGTTTAGGTGTTTCTGTAAGAGCAACTAAGGAATAACCCTGGAAAGATAAGGGCTTTTAATAACAACCAAGCTTTCAAACCAATCAATCCTCAAGACAATACTTTAAAAAAAAAATTGAATGAGCTCTACATGTGAAGCTAAAAGCTTTGGTTTTCAAGAACCCTATGGCTATACTTTTAAACAGCAGTAAAAAACATACTCAAAGATACAAAAGAATGAGCACTCAAGAGAAACCAAGTGAATGTATAGTTGTGCCCCACCTTATAAATGTTCTCACATACTGCCACAGCTAAAATTAGGCCCCCAACTTTGAAATAATCCTTCCACAAAAGGTAGTTTATGTTATATGAGCTCTTCTGTAACATAACGGTAGAATTTATAGTCTAGTGAGGACTACTACAGCCAAGCAAATAGGCATCTAAATTATTATATAGTGTGAAGACTACCAAGATAGGGAAGACGTAATGGAAGCACGCAGGAGGGGCCATAACCCAGACGTGAGAGGGAGGGAATGTTACCGGAGTCGGCTTCCTGAAAAGAAAATGAAGTCTAAACTAAACCTACACCACAAGTAGGTGTTAGCCTAGTGACAGGAATTTGAAGCAGAGGAAATGGAATGTCCAAGACCAGAAAGAAGCATGGCCTGGCATGGCATGTCAAAAAACTGAGATAAGTATGGTGGGAGGGTTGGGAGGGGCTGTCCAGGTGGAGAGATGTGGGTAGGGAGTTAAATGAGAGTGTCATCCTGCCATCCCTTTTTTTTTTTTTTTAATTAATTAATTTTTTTTTTTTTTGAGAGGGAGTCTCGCTCTGTTGCCCAGACTGGAGTGCAGTGGCGCGATCTTGGCTCACTGCAAGCTCCGCCTCCGGGGTTCACGCCGTTCTCCTGCCTCAGCCTAGCCAGACGCTGGGACCACAAGCGCCCGCCACCATGCCCGGCTAATATTTTGTATTTTTAGTAGAGACGGGGTTTCACCGTGTTAGCCAAGATGGTCTCGATCTCCTGACCTCCTGATCCGCCCGCCTCGGCCTCCCAAAGCTGCCCTCCCTTTTAAGTTACCTTAACGAATATGGACTTGATCTCCAGAGCAATGGATAGCTCAGAGGCGTCTGAGTAATTGTTTCTGCTTTGACTCCCTACCTTTGGTGGGTTTCTAGCTCCTCAATTACATGAAAATTCTAAAACTAAAGCATTTTGCAAGTGTTTTGGGGTGTATGAAAAAGCTAACAAAACACAACTAGCTTCAAATAAAATGCAGAGAGGAAAAAATAGAGGGCTCATACAAATTTATTCACTGGACTTGGAAAGTTAGTATTTTCTCAGTGATTCATAGATCTATTTTTTTAACCTTTTTTATGGCCTGGCTGTGTTTCTTTGGAGTTTCATAAAATTAATGGCTTGTAACATCTCATTACTGGGCAAGTCTAAGGGCACCTTTCTCATCATTGCTTGAATTTCTGCCTTCAAGGGAATCCCCAGGATGGGAATTTTCCTGCGAGATGGATTGCTGTTCCATTTGAAGCCTTCCTTTCAACAAGGAAAAATTTCAAAACCCTCTCCATCTAATACATAAGCTCGTGTGAGTGAACACGCACACACACACACAAACACACACACACACACCCATGA
Organism: Mandrillus leucophaeus; assembly: GCF_000951045.1. Taxonomy (NCBI): domain Eukaryota; kingdom Metazoa; phylum Chordata; class Mammalia; order Primates; family Cercopithecidae; genus Mandrillus; species Mandrillus leucophaeus. The sequence goes on from NW_012098432.1 coordinate 5,186,844, forward strand.
ACTAAATCAGAACCAGGACAAAAGAAAGGGAGGGAGGAATGGCATAGGCAGCTTCCAAAGCACTGCCATTACCTGATCATAGCTTTTATCTCAATCAGGGCAGGGGGAAAGCCCATGCCCTCAATCAAGCAAAAGATCTCAAGAGAATGCAGGCAGAGCTCATGTCTCTTCTCCAAATACGATTTTTTTCTATTTTTCCTTTGCTAATGTGTTCAAAATATTTCCTCTCTCTGGCATTCTACTGCCCTCTATTTCTTAATTTTCTTCTACTGACTCTAGACTAGTGACTTTTTCTTAGCTGAGTCTGTAAACCGTTCGTGTAGTTGCTTACGGGCATTTGTTCGTGTAGTTGCTTACGGGCATTTACTCTTATTCTATCTATCCCTAGAGAAGATCAAACAAGTTAGTTGGTGTCCTCTGTCCAAAACTTCTGCACATTCTTAAGTACCATTAACAAGGAACCACTAAGCATTTTTCTTCTCTGATCTATATTTATAATGCCACTTCCTGATTATTTTTATTTTCCAGATCCATAATCTGTTTTGTGGCAAGCTCTTGAAGGACCTCTCAGGTTTTTCATGTCTTGCTAAGCAGGATTTGGCAATACTAGATAATGTATTTTAGTAGGATTTTGGCTAGTGTTCAGGACAATAGGCAGAGCATATCTCCCTGGGTTTAAAAAAAAAAAAAAAAACCACCACCAACAACAAAAACACTACCGGGGCCTGGGTGTTTATTCTTCTTCTTTCAAGCCACTGGGAATAGAGCTTTCAAACAAGACCAAAGGAAAATACCAGAATAAAAAGGCTTCAAGGAAAAAATAGGGTATCTTTAGGGTGAGTCATGCAGGGGAAAGTGTGCCGAGCACCTGTCAGTAGTACCTTTCTGATTCAGTCATGAGTATCAACTTAATTCTTTCTTTTGAGAAGAAAGCCAAGGTATTTTGAAATGCAGAGCTGTTTAGATGTGGTACCCATTCTGCAAAGTTAATAACATTTTTGAGGGTTCATTAATCTCAACAAGCCTGAAAAAATACATTTTCATGTTCTTGCTCTCCTGCTATCATTCTTACAGTATATTTTTACATAAATAATTGGTTATAGCTCAAATTAAAATAACTTTGACAATTATTAAGCAAGCTAGGAGTTTTTTGAGCTTGTGCTGTGATGTGAGATATCAGCGCCCCAGGGTGCCTCAAGACCATGTGTTATCTTATGATAACATTCAACTCACTTTTTTCTAGGCTTATAAAATACAAGTTTTTCATTTAGCAGCTGAAATGACTGTGTTCTGTTTAGATAATATTCCCTCACTGAAAGGTTAGTCTCAATAGAATTTTTCTGATTAAAGTATAAATGTGGTATTTATGAGGACTCGGATTTGTGTTCCTGGCAACCCGAGTGTCCTCAAAAGCATTGCAATCCTGTCCTCATTTCACAAGTCCTATAATGTTTTACAGGCCACTGTATCCTCTATACTCAAATCCTTCTCATAGACTGACAAGTGGCAAGCCTTCACTCTTACACATATTATAATCTTTCTTTGTGGAATGCACTAAAGATCTCTGTGTGATGAATTGTCATCTCCCTCAACCTCAAAGGTAACCGGCTATGAAATTGTTTTATGTTCCTAGTATTCCTAGTCCTCGTGTAAAAATACTAGCTGTAATTCAGTGTTGGCAATGTGGTATTATTCCTAAAGCATTCAGACTCTACTTTACAGTTTTAGAATGTCATCAGAACTTCCTGATTGAATTACAATCTAGCATTCAGCTGAGTGTCCTTTTTTATGCATGAAAATTTCTCACAAGCATTTCCCAACATCTCCAGCGCCTACATGGGAGTTCCAGAGGGAGCAACACTTTGCATAATGCTTCAAAAATATCTTCAGGGACATTCAAGAACCAAGAATTGGATAAAGCTTTTAAAATCAATGCTGGCTAAAAAAAAAAAAAAAAAAAAAAAAAAAAAAAAAAA
>NW_012098432.1:5188869-5191720 GCF_000951045.1 Mandrillus leucophaeus
AAAAAAAAAACATAGCTTACAAAATGAAAATGTGTTGATGATTTTCCAAAGAGGAAGAGGAAGCCTCTGAAAATATGACTCAACTTCACTGGCTGATTTCCAAGGCAAAATTTCTAAGTTGATGACATGGATTTAGCCCAATTGTGTCAGATAATTTTTGGTGAGGTAGGTGATGGGGTTTTGTTTGTTTATTGCAGAATTTGGGGGTACCTGATTTGTGCTGTTCTTTGCTAAAAATGCTTATCTGCCCCAATCAAAATCCATTCACGCATAGATGTTTTCTTATTCACATTTCTATGTTTAATTTCAAGAGATAATAATTTTACAGATGACTTTCCCTATTGTATCAGCTTCTCTAATTCTAGCACTATAATCAGCATCTTATTTTACAAGTGCTTCTTCTTGACTCCTGCCTTATTTTTTCCTAGGTTCTTTCCATAATTTTTTAAATTCCCTTTCTTTATAAATAAGAAAATAATTTTTTCCTCTGTTGTGACCTTTTCCAACTTTGTCCAATAGCAAATTTGTCCAGCCTAGCTGGTGGCGGTATATTTAGTACTAAGTAATATAATGAATCCTCTAAATATGAACTCTGTAGCTCTGTAGTGTGCTGGTGTCATAGAATATCAGAGAGGACAAATGTTTTAGTTCTGATTCAATCCCTGTACATATATGACATATAGACATAACATTGTTTTATGCCTGTAGGCCTGCTTTGTTTCTTCAAAAATATATGTAAATTAAAATGTGAGCAGATTTGCTGCTTCGTTGAATATTTAACACTCCTTCATTAAATTAGTTCACTGTCAATAACAGATTTCATTCTAAGATTCAAGGCAGGAGATGGGGAATGGCAACAATCTGAAAAATAAAAAAAGAAGTAACTTCTAAGAGTATTTAGATTTCATTGTCATACAATCTGCACCTTCTACCAATTCCTAGGCACTTACTGTTGATAGTAAATTTGTCCATTCTGAACTTACTAGATTCATTCTGTTTTATTATTAAAGTCATTTAACACTGCATACTAAAGCTAAATTAAACATGTTCCCAGGATAATTATCTGTATATACTTACATTCATTCACTAGAACACTACTTTCAATCTTATAATACTAATGCTTTCAAATTCACGCCTAAATGCCAATATTCTCCTCTGACTTTAACATTTTCTGGATTGATAATCAGTATATTGGAGTTACTGTCATTCATAAAATCAAGATATAAGTCATTGGCTAATCTTGATAGTAAAACATTTATGTGTAACGTTACACAAGGATGTTTTGTTTTGCTATTCCCAATTAGTAGTCCAAGTTAATTGGAAGTTTGCTTTGTGGGGCATAGAATTATGTGGCTCAAACACATTTTCAAAATGACAATATAAGAGTTATAATTAGTAAAATTTTATACCTATATTTCTCTTATTTAATACATATTTAATTATGATGTGAGTTGGCTTCCTTTAAAAAACAATCCAGAAAATTCTACTTAGACTAATTTTATAATAAACAATATAACCGCTTTTTTCATATAATTTGGTTCATAAAGCATACCGTAGTAACTGGAATTTTCAAATAATTCTGACTTTTTCCAAAGCACAGATCTACTAAAATGGCCCTACTAAGACCTCTGGTAAGAGAGTACCAACAATTCAACTGTCTGAATGAAATGCCAAGTGGCATAAAGTAAAATCGTTGTGTGTTGCCCCTGAGTTATTCACACATCAGCAGGAAGTGAAATGAGGAGCCTGAATTCCGTGTCCTTTACCACTTGCCCTCTGTGCCATTTATGAAAGAACCCCTCATAAGGAAAAATAACATCAGTAATGATGATCTTATGCTTCATCTCTTAAATATTCACAGCTCAGCAAAAGCCAAATAAAAAGAGTGGCCTTTATGTCCTCTGTCTAGATGTCCTTCCAATATCATTTGAGGAAACCTTTTAAAAGACAAATAACAATCATGATAGAAAATTTATTTTGAAAGAAGGAAAGGCATGATGAGGAAGGTATTTAATAGAAATTTCAGTAGATGAGCTTTGATATTATCTCTTGTTTTGCAACTCCTCTTGGGAAGAACCAACCCTCAAGTAGCAATTGAGTTTAAACTCCTCTGAACAAATATTATTTCTCTGATTACTCAGAAAGATCTATTTTCTTCTGATATTTTATTATTACTTGTCCAGCCAGAATTCCAAACCAACATTCCCTCTAAAATATCTCCTTGCTCCTCTTTTCATTCTGCCAGTTTCACCAGCTTACTTTCATTCCCATTTCCCACTATTTTCACTGCCACTCTAATATGTATGTCTCACTTAGAACCCTCAGCCATCTCCAGACCTTTCAGAGAATGCCCATAATGGAAACATTACAGGATTAGGAATTAGGACTCAGAATATCTCAGCTCTAATCAGAGAAGCAATAGAGTATATGTGTTTAAGAGTGAGGGCTCAAAGAGATTAAATAAACAGATCCTACTCCCAGCTTTAACACTTGCTAATGATGTGATGGTGATGAACTTATTTAACTTCCCTGAGTCACTTTTTCATCTGTAAAATGGAGATAAAAACAACATATATCTCAGTGGCCAGACGCAGTGGCTCAGGCCTCTAATCCCAGCAGTTTGGGAGGCCGAAGTGGGTGGATCATGAGGTCAGGAGCTATAGACCAGCCTGACCAGTATGGTGAAACCCTGTCTCTATTAAAAATACAAAAATTAGCTAGGAGTGGTGGCGCGCACCTGTAATCCCAGCTACTCAGGAGGCTGAGGCAGGAGAATCGCTCGAACCCAGGAGGTGGAGGTTGTAGTGAGCTGAGATCATGCCACTGCACTCCAGCCTGGGAGACAGAACGA
>NW_012098432.1:5192285-5234875 GCF_000951045.1 Mandrillus leucophaeus
AGGGAGCTGAGATCCGGCCACTGCACTCCAGCCTGGGTGACAGAGCGAGACTCTGTCTCAAAAAAAAAAAAAATATTTTGTTTTAACAATTAAAGATAACTTTCAATTTTTTCCCTCAGGTATATATAATTTTCTTCCGGTATTACTTGATAAGGTTTTCAGGAAAATATAAAACACTAAGGAATTTACTTATAGGATAAACATTATGATAAATTATGAAATAAAATAAAGTCACATGATACGTTAAATTTACCAACTAAATAAATTTGAAAATTGAATAAATAACATTTATGGTGAAAATACAATAAATTACACTTTCATTCACATTCAATTAATATTTACTGAGTTTCTTCTATTTGCTGAGCATAACAATAAATTAGAAAAGGCTTTAGTGTAAACATTTAGAGAGGAAAGGAGACGGGAAATGGCTTGCCACCTCAGGACAAAGGGAAAACTGCATTGGCCAAAACTGGCCTGAGGGAAACAGAAGTGCTACCTCAGAAGGAGATTAATCAATCTGAAATTAAGAGAAAGAGATCCTTAGATGTGGTAAAGAGGTGAGCAAAGCTTTGTTTTAAAAATCCAGATATCATTTTTATTACTATTGTTATTAAAATCAAAGTTCTAAACCACGAAAAAAGTTTAAAAACATCTAGTTCCCTAAAACCACAAATAGTCTTATACATAGAACATAGGATAATTTAGCTATTAAAAAGGCCTCATTATTTGAAACAAGATAAAACAGAGATGTACTGTAGCTAGGATTTAGAAAATATGTTAAGGAAAATCCAAATGGGGCAAAAATGAGACCCCGGAATGAAAGAGTTGCTGAAACATTTAGAGAATTAGATTTACCCTTCTTTTTAATGAGATAAGAAAATAAGAAATTATTCTTTATTTAAAGATTTGTTTACAATTTGTTAATTTCAACTACATTTCAAAAAATGTGTTATGTAAATACAAGTTAATTATGTTACTTTAAAAAATAAATTTTAAATGAAGATATTGCACTAGACAATCTCTAAGAAATTTTCTGTGTTAGTCCATTTTCATACTTCAATGAAAAGCTACCTAAGCCTGCGTAATTTATACGGAAAAGGCGATTAATTGCTTCACAGTTCCACATGGCTGGGGAGGCCTCAGGAAAATTACAATCATGGCAGAAGGTGAAGGGGAAGCAAGGCACATCTTATATGGTGGCAGGAAAGACAAAAAGAGAGTGAGGTGGGAAGTGCCACACTTTAAAACCATCAGCTCTCATGAGAACTCACTCACTATCATGAGAACAGCAAGGGAGAAATCCACCCCCATGATCCAATTATTTCCCACCAGGCCCCTCCTCCAACATGTAGGAATTACAATTCAAAATGAGATTTGGGTGGGGACACAGAGCCAAACCATATCATTCTGTCCCTGGCCCCTCCAAAATCTCATGTCCTTTTTACATTTCAAAACCAATCATGCCTTCCCAACAGTCCCCCAAAGTCTTAACTCATTCCAGCATTAACTCAAAAGTCCAAGTTCTGAGACAAGGCAAGTCCCTTCCACTTAGGAGCCTGTAAAATCAAAAACAAGTTAGTTACGTCCAAGATACATGAGGGTATAGGCATTGGGTAAATGTTTCCATTCCAAATGGGATAAATTGGCCAAAACAAAGAGACCACAGGCCCCATGCCAGTCTGAAACCCAGTGGGGAAGTCATTAAATCTTAAAGCTCTAAAATGATCTTCTTTGACTCCATGCCGCACATCCAGCACACACTGATGCAAGAGGTGGGTTCCTACAGCCTCATACGGCTCCACTTCTGTGACTCTGCAGTGTACAGCCCCTGTGGCTGCTTTCACTAGCTGGCATTGAGTGTGGTTTTTCCAGGTGCATGGTGCAAGCTGTTGGTGGCTCTACCATTCTAGGGTCTGGGGGATGGTGGCCCTCTTCTCACAGCTCCCCTAGGCAGCATTGCCCTCTGCATTGCCCTCCCCTCTGCATTGCCCTAATAAAGATTCTCCACAAGGGTTCCACCCCAGCAGCAGACTTCTGCCTGGACATCTAGGTGTTTCCATACATCCTTTGAAATCTAGGTGGAGGCTCCCAAAGCGCAACTCTTGCCTTCTGCACAACTGTAAGACCAACACTATGTGAAAGCTGCCCAGGCTTGGGGCTTGCACCTTCTGAAGCAACAGCCCAAGCTGTACCTTGACCCCTTTTAGCCACAACTGGAGCTGGACCAGCCAGGACACAGGCAACAAGTCCAGAGGTTTCGCAGAGCAGCAAGGCCCGGGGCCTGGCCCACAAAACCACTTTTTCCTCCTAGGCCTACAGGCCTGTGATACAAGGGTATGCCATGTAGATCTCTGAAATGCCCTGGAGACATTTCCCCCATTTTCTTGGATATTAATATTTGGCTTCTCTTTACTTATGAAAATTCCAAAAGCAAGCAGCTTAAATTTCTTCTCATAAAATGGGTTTTTCTTTTTTATCATCACACAATCAGGCCACACATTTTCCAAACTTTTATGCTCTACTTCCCTTTTAAACATAAGCTCTAATTGCAGACAATCTCTTTGTGAACGCATATGATTGTATGCTTTCAGAAAAAGCTTGAATGTTTTGCTGCTTAGAAATTTCTTCTGCCAGATACCCTAAATCATCTATTTCAATTCAAACTTCCATGTCTAAGTTCTCTAGGGAAGGGGCAAAATGCTGCTAATCTCTTTGCTAAAGTATAGCAAGAGTGACCTTTGCTCCAGTTCCTGGTAAGTTTCTCATCTTCATCTGAGACAACTCCAGCCTGGGCTTCATTGTTCATATCACTGTCAGCATTTTGGTCACAATCATTCAACTAGTTTCTAGGAAGTTCCAAACTTCCCCACATCTTCCTGTCTTCTTCAGAGCCCTCCAAACCGTTCCAACCTTTGCCTGCTTCCCAGTTTCAAAGTCACTTCCACATTTTCAGGTATCTTTATAGCAGTGCCCCAAACTCCCAGTACCAATTTTTCTGTATTCGTCCTTTTTCACACTGTGACAAAGAACTACCTGAGAATGGGTAATTTAAAAAGAAAATAGGTTTAATTGCCTCATAGTTCCACATGGCTGGGGAGGCCTCAGGAAACTTACAATCATGGTGGAAGGTGAAGGGGAAGCAAGGCACATCTTACATAGTGGCAGGAGAGAGGGTCGAGGTTGCGGGGAAGTATCACACTTTAAAACCATCAGTTCTCATGAGAACTCATTTACTATCATGAGAATAGGAAGGGAGAAATCCACTCTGTGATTCAATCATCTCCCACCAGGCCTCTCCTCCAATATGTGGAGATTACAATTCAACCTGAGATTTGGGTGGGAACACAGAGCCAAACCATACCACTTTCTATTTCTAAAGTTGCATACATTTATTTATTTAGTAATAAAATAATAATAAGAAAATTTTAAAACAACAATAAGGCAACATTTTCAAATATGGTAGTTCTCCTGAAAAGGAAACTTTACAAGGCTCTATTCAAGACAGCAAATCAAATGCCTGTTGCTAAGAGAATCTGAGAGTATTTGTCATTCTGTCCTTGATATAGACAAGAAAATTATTTCACATCTAAGTTAATCAAGTAAGTCTCCAAGATAATTTGTGCTTGAAAAAAATGCAGGATGGGTATATGTGTGTGTGTAAAGGGAGTGATATTGAATAATTAATTTTTGTTTTGTTTTTAAATGAAAATAAATAGATCTTAATAATGCTGGATTCAATAGGTGTCAAGTGGAGTTCTACTCTTTTTCTATTAATTTTACAAAATTCAGAGAAAAGAAGCACAAATAAAAGAAATGATTTATCTTTAAAGAAGGTAACTATTGACTCGAAGTCAAAAGTTTTGATTGGTTTAGAGTAGATCAGTCTTTTTGAAAAGCAGAAGCTTTTTAACTGTTGAAAGAAACTGTCATTTCCTTTCTGTTCTGAATCTTACTATTCTTGGTATTGTATTATTTCAATAATATTCCTAGAGAGGCCTTAATTACTTAGTTCTGTTATGCTTTCCAATATATCATGGAAATTAGACAGTGGTTGAATTCAGGTCATGGGAAGGCTTATTTTCTACATGCGTAGAAGATAGGAAATAATTTAATTGATATTTTATTGTAAGTGTGCAGTGGCTAATGTACAATAATAGGGATTCTGGAGACCTAGGATTAGGTTCTGGCCTTGACACCAGGATCATTCATTCAGTCATCAAATATTTAATAAATGTCTATTAATATTATCTATTATGCATCCTTGCTACTATGGAGTTTTCAGTCTCTGAGAGATAGCAATGAAGGGACAACAGACAATAAATAAATACATAATTATAAATTGCAACCGGTAAAGGGAAGTAAATAACAATGCATAAAGAAAGAGAATAACAGGAAGAGGAACTCTTACAGAGTAGTGAAAAGTGGCAACTCAGAAGTATCAGGCTGAAACCTGATATATAAAATGAAACTAGCCTTGCAAATAGGGCAAAAATAGCTCCAGGCAGAGGAAAGCACGTCTATAGTAGGTCTGGGACAAGATAGAGTTTGGCACTTTCAAATAATTACAGAAAAGTGTGCATCACACATACTGCATAGAAAATGTCTTATCTAAGACCAATCAATTGTTCGGGGTCTAAAGAAATAATCTATAGGAGCTACTACAGAATTGACTCAGAGCTCAATGGACTGTGATCATTTCTATGAACCCTCTGAGGGCAAGGTACCCTATGTTGAGATGATTTTTGGCCAAGTCTAAAATATGGTCATTTGTCACTTAACATCATGAATCACTTCTGAGAAATATGTCATTAGGGGATTCCATCATTGTGTGAATGTCATAGGGTATACTTACAAAAACCTATATGAGATCGCCTACTACCCATCTAGACTACATGGTATAGCCTGGGGGTCCCCAACCCCCAGGTCACAGATGGTACCAGTCTGTGGCCTGTTAGGAACTGAGCTGCACAGTGGGGAGAGAGCAGCAGGTTAGCCAGTGAAGCTTCATCTGTATTTATGGCTGTTCCTCATTTCTTACATCACCACCTGAGCTCTGCCTCCTGTCAGATTGGCAGTGGCATTAGCTTCTCATAGGAGTGCAAACCCTATTGTGAACTGCACATGCAGGGGATCTAGGTGGTATGCTTCTTATGTGAATCTAATGCCTGATGATATGTCACTGTGTCCCCTCACCCCCAGATGGGACCATCTGGTTGCAGGAAAATAAGCTTAGGGCTCCCATTGATTCTACATGAGGATGAGTTGTATAATTATTTCATTATATATTACAATGTAATAATAGAAATGAAAGGCAAAATGAATATAATATGCCTGAATCATCCCAAAACTATTCCCTTCCCACAGTCCGTGGAAAAATTGTCTCCCACGAAACCAGTCTCTGGTACCAAACAGGTTGGGGACCACTGGTATAGCCCATTGCTTCTAGGTGAACCAGTACAACATATTGCTGTACTGAACACTGTAGGTAATTGGAACACAATGCTAAGTATTTGTGTATCTAAACATAGAGAATGTAAAGTAAAAACAACATAGTATAATATTAGGGGATCACCATTGTATACGTGGTCCACATTTGACCAAAATGTCATCATACAGTGCATGATTGTAAAATTAACAAAGTACTGAGTTAATTTGTGTCTGAATTTTAAAACGACTGTCCAAATAATCTGGATTTTCAAAAAATCAACTGCCATCATTCATATTTAGTCTTCCAGAATCATTCAGTTGTGCATTAATGTGTTGGCAATAACTAGAAATACTTGAACTTTAATTATTTTTAATAAAATTATTTATTTATCTAAGATTAAATCTGTCATGTGATAATGAGATGTACGTGACATTTTTCTGTAGTTATAACACTAATTTATATGTTCTGTGGTGAAATAACCTGATGACATATAAACAACTTGCTAAAAATGTGTACAAGTCAAATATCTAAGATAGTCGATTGAAATAATTTTTTTTTTTGAGACTGAGTTTCATTCTTGTTGCCCAAGCTGGAGTGCAACGGTGTGATCTTGGCTCACCGCAACCTCTGCCTCCTGGGTTCAAGCAATTCTCCTGCCTCAGCCTCCCAAGTAGCTGGGATTACAGGCATGCACCACCATGCCTGGCTAATTTTGTATTTTTAGTAGAGATAGGGTTTCTCCATGTTGGTCAGGCTGGTCTCAAACTCCCAATCTCAGTTGATCTGCCTTCCTCAGTCTCCCAAAGTGTTGGGATTACAGGCGTGAGCCACCGTACCCAGGCTGAAGTCAATTTTAATACTGACAGTTGTTCTCCAATTCAAAATAAAAGTAGCCTTTCCTTACTAAAAATAAGCCCAGAATTTATACATGAATTTAGAGTAATTATTAAAAAAATAAATAAATTCATGTGTGTGAGGAGAGGAGGAGTGAGAAAGCTTTAATGACCTGAAAATAAAAATATTCAGAATTTTTGCTCCATAGCTCTTGCTTCACTAACAAAAGTGTGTCTAGAAACAAAATAGTTAGATGAAAAAGAAAAACATAGAGCCAGCTCTCAAATATTCTGTCATCATTTATGCTCACCCTGTAACCATGGAATACAGGATGCAAGGTCAATAACTAGATTTTTCATTTGTTTGGTTGGTTGGTTGTTTTTAAGACAGGAAATTTTCAAGCTTAAGCCCTTAAAAAATCAGAAGCAGCATTAAAAAGTTATCTATGTTTTAGCAGGTAGAAGCTTTAGATGGAATGGCCTGCCTTTGTTAGCACAGTGAGTCTCCATCACATCTTATGTGATGGCATGAATGAAAGGACAAATGGAGTATACTGGCAAGTCAAGAAAACAAAAGACAACTTAAAAAAATTTGCCAAAGATACTGACAAAAAATAAGTAGATTTTAATACTTAAGGAAGGATATTTATAACCAATAACAACTTAGGTCTCCAGCTATTTTAACAATAGATTTACTCACTTTTAATAGCAAAATAAATAATTTGTACCTACTAAATTTGGAATATTAATCCTTTACTCAGCTTCATTACACACTAACCCATATAAAGAGTTAACCAAAAACAAGAGGTGACATTATTATATGTTCAATACCCTTAGGTGCTTGATCTCCAATAAGGACACTAAAATTCACACTAATTAGAATTTCAGCTCCACATGAAGATGTTAAATTGTAAAATTAAAACATAATAATAATAAAATTAATAAAGCATCAGAAAAAATAGTGAGTCAACAATGCCCCTTTAATATTTGTCTATTATTTTAATAAATAATCTATTCTTCCTATAAATCACTACATAAACCTATAATAGCTCTGATGTTCTCATATCTCAGCCTAAGGAGGAATGAATAATGCATTGGATATCTAGCGATATGAAGAATCATTATCATTTATAGCAATTACTGACTTAAATAAACAGAATGCTACATTTAACCACTGGTAGATATTAATGGATTAGTTCATTTAAAATTGCTTATGTCTTTAACAAAGGCATTTGGGATATCTTTGTGAATTAAGTGATTTTCTTTCTGTTCACCTACAAATGGCTTCTTTTTTCTGGGCTTTCCATAAAAAACACATTGGGATAATAGCTTTTTTAATTAATAAGGCTGGTCCTCTATAGAAGAAATATTTACAATTTGTGAAAAGAGCATTTTTCTTTACACTATTTTATGACACATTATAGATCAATATCTGAAGAATAATTATTGACACAGTTACTCAAAACTTTCTACATTCTCATTGTCTTTATCCATCTAATCTTGCCACTATTGTTCATTGAAAAGAGAAAAGTTTGTAAAAGATGCTTTGAAATTTGTTAGAGTTTTGTTCTCTCCAAAAACAAAATATGTTTCTCCACATGCTCATTCAAGTTTGTATGTATGGAGAGCACAGAATAGAAAGATTAATTCTATCTCCAGTGGTCAGGGAGAGACACATTCCAGGTCAGTGTAACTCGTTATATGGGTTAGTGCATAAAGAAGCTGAGTAAAGAATTGATATTCCTAATTTCGTAGGTACAACTTATTTATTCTGCTTATTATTAAAGGCAAGCAAATCCACTGTTAAAAAAAAAAAGTTGGAGATCTAAGTTATTTGTTCTTAACACTTGCCTCATATCAGATTTCCTTTTCTTCCTTGCTTTTGAGCAAGCATTTTGTCAAGGTAGAGCCTTGATTTTGTCCAGTATCTACCCTTCTGTTTTACCACTCCAAAGTAAATACTTTTAATTCAAACCCATCATAGTAACCCCATTCCCCTCTCCAGGGATTGTCTTAGTCAGGGCTTGTGACCTAACCCTGGCAAATGAGCTATGAGGGGAAGTCTCCTGGGGTTTCTGGGTATAGTTTCTCTACTCTGAAAAAGACATACATGGAAAAGATAGATGCTTTTCAGCAGGAAATTGCTGTGACTGGTTGTGATACCATCTTGCCACCATCATATAAATAGCTTGAGGTCAAAGTTGATATGCTGAGGATCAAAGAATTTTGAGAGAGCAAGAATCTAGGATTTCAGTGATGTCACTGAGATGTGAATTAACCAATCCAGGAAACTCTAGGCTTCATAATACATTTACTTATTGTTTAAGTTATGTGAGTTGAAGATTTCCTGTTACTTATAGTTGAAGGATTGAAATTAATTGAATACACAGAAGAAGGGAAGTAGTATAGGCTTAAGAAACAGGATGCATAAAATCACAAAGGTGAGATAAAATATTAGATAAAAATAAATGAATGAGTGCACTTTTGATTTTGATTTTCTAAGGAGTTTCCTGGCTCATGATGCTTTATTTTTCCCAAAACCATATATAGCTGTCCTAGGAAAATGTGTAGGTAGTCTCACAGAGTTTAACTAACTCATACACTTGTGCATACATACACACAGAAGTACACACACACACACAGTATTATGCAGGTTTTTGGTAGCATCACAGGATCTGCAGGAAAATATCAAGCTGTGTGGGAACATCAGTTGCTTGTTTCTAAAGAAATGTTATTTTGTCCTAGAAAGAGGGACTTGATTTTAATACATTTTTTTATTATCACAACAAGTGGATAGAATATGGGGTTTTCATTTCTTCCATTTTTTATTTTACCTTTTGTTCTATTTGGTGATACCCTGAGAAGCAGTGGAATTTATTTTAGTGACTTCAAGGTGTTAAAAAGTATCCTGAAATAGCCTATGGCTGACTGAACACAATGGGTATGTTACCTGTTTTAATGAAAACAGGGATGTGACGGGCCCTGCAGTTCATCTCTCTGTGGAGAGGATTTTGGCCTGCTTTGCTCTTTTGCCTTATCCCTGAAGTATCACATTTCAAAACATGATGAGGAAGTTGGTATGCCAATCCAATTTTTTTCTTTTGAAATGCACATCATGTGTAACATTTCAAAGGTCATTCTCTAGACTTTCTGCTTTTAAATTACAATAACAGGAAAATGAAATGAAAGCAACTAGCCTGTCAAAACCTTAGTAGCATAACAGAAACATTTTCTGAGACTATCCAGGAAGTTTTATTCAAGAAGACATTTATTTATTGAACATCCACTATTTGCCCAGTGGCTATGACAGTATCTGGCAAAAAGGAAGCACTCAATAAATATTAGTAGAATGAATGTACGATTGAATTAATGAATAAATAAAGATAAAAAAATGGAAAGGACACAGTCCTTTACCACAGAGATTATAGTCTAATAAGGAAGATATACACCTGCTATAACTGTGAGGCTAGGTAATAAATTCTATAAAACACAACATGCTAAGACAGCACATAAAAAGCTATTAAATACACATAGATAAGTCTAAGGAAGCTCCATAAAGGCAAAGATAAAGATATATTGCTAGAACAAGCTTAGAATTAAGGAAGGGTCATGTTCTTAATCTCTGGGGAAGTAGGAAAAAGGTATTATGATAATTGCTCTTATCTACTCAGCACGTCTTCTTCCTTCCTTTGGTAACAAATTCTAACCCTTGGTTTCCTGACCACAGTGTTACCGTATTAAACAAACTAGGTCAATGATGATACTCATCTATTTGGGCACGGGAGATTGGGCAAGGAATGGGCAAATGTCCAGAGTTGGGAGGAACAGGAACTTTTCCTTGGAATTTTCTACCTGAAGGTGAGAAGGTAGTATCCTTTCTTCACTTGGTTACAAAGCCCTTCATATAAAATCCTAGAAGTGACAAAGACCATGACCACATCATGTGAAGAGTCCTGAATGTATTAGAAGAAAAGACAAAATGCAGAGAAGTGAATGAAAGAAGTATTATGGAATCATTTAGTTCCCTGACTCCAGACACATTCAGCGTCATCTTTGCCTTTTACAATTAGTTGAGTTAATAAAGTTCCTTATTTGTTTAAGCTACTTTGCAGATTTTTGACCCCTGAAACTAAAAAAACAATGATATACATACAGAATGCCAGAGGATTTCAAGCCTTTGGCTGTGTCTGATGATTTTTTTCTCCACAAATAAAAGTAGATGGTGTTCAACCTTTACATGTCCAAGCCAGATATCAAACAATACAAATGTACAATTAGATATCAGTGAATACATGTGTATCATCAATATATGTGTAATCTAACAATATAGCCTGAAAACACAGTATGCAAGAACCAACGAATTGCAAGAAGAAATAGATAAATCAGCAACAAGCAGAAAATCTATTAGAGAAGAAACAGAGATTAGCCATAGGAGAACACTAATTAGATTTTACAATGGAATTATCAGCCACAGTAGAGACTGAAAACACAATCTAATAATATCTTCAAAATCCTGAGGGAAAAAATAGATTTTAATAAAAAAAACTATACCTAGCTAAACTGTCATCATGAATAAACATATATTTTCAGATATATAATGACTTACAGGATATAAAACAAACCATCTCAATAAGGAAGTTAGCAAAATGACAGAATAGGAGGCACAGGATTCTCCCTCCACCCACAGACACACCAAATAAACAGCTATGCGTGGATCAGTTTCATATGAGAAAAATCCAGAAGCTAGTTTATAGACTGCTGTACACAAAGTGACTGAGAAAATTCTCACTTCAAAGCATCTGCCTGAGGGCCTGGCTTTTAGCTAGCTTGTACTGGAAGGTGATGAGGTAAGCAATCTCTAGTCCTCTGGAAACATAAAGGGGAATGTGGCAATTCCTATGGTTTCTCTCCCTGCTATGGTTTGAATGTTTGTCCTCTCCAAAACTCACATTGAAATTAACAAGTAGAATCTTTGAGAGGTGATTAGGTCATCAGGGCAATGCCATTATTAAAGGGTGAGTGTGGCTCCATTTTGTCTCTTTGCCTTTCTGTTTTCTACCACGTGATGACACAGCAGGAATGCCCTTGCCAGATGCTGGTGCCTTTATCTTGAACTTCCCAGCCTCCAGAACTGTGAGAAAATAAATTTCTGATCATTATAGATTACCCAGTCTCAGCTATTCTGTTATAGCAACACACAATGGACTGAAACATTACCCCCAGCCTTCTCCAATGATAAAATCAAACCTCCAACTTCTCCCTGGGAGAACCTAGACCACACATTTAGCACCCAACTCTTATAGCTAGTACCCAAGGAATTAACTCCAAACTTGCATATCTCTGGAAGTTGAGAATCTAGCATCAAAGACACTGGCTCCTGGAGCTGATGAGGCAGGCAATCACTAATGCCCTGGGAATTTAAACAGGCATGTGGCACTCCCAGAGCTCCTTCTCCTGGCTCATTTTAGCAATAAAACTAAGCCTCCAACTTCTCCCTAGGAGTTGGCCTGCCCATCTAGTATCCCAGCTTTTCTGGTTGCTACCTGAGAAGCTGGTCTCAAGCCACCTTTATCTGAGAGCTGATGGGGCCTGGCATTCACTAGATCCCTGAAAGTGACAAAGAGCAAAGAAGCGATTTGAAAGAGCATTCAGTCTGAATGAGCACGCAGAAATTTTCCACAGGTCTCTCTGTCTCAGTGAAGAGTGAGAGGGGAATAAACCCCAGCTTCCGGCTTCTCCATGAAGAGAAAAGGAATTGGATCTTACATCTAGCACTCCAACTTTTCTAGCTGCTACTCTAGGAAATGGATCCTATCTCACTGTCTCAGAGCACTGATGAAACTTGGTAAATTTCAGTCTTCTGAGACCACTGAGAAAAAATATGGGTCTTTGCAGCACAAAATTTGAGAGGCACCCAGAATCTCTTAAGACCGGGAGAGATGGCTGTCTTACCTAACGCACAGAAACCAACTAGGAAAACGAGGAAACGGAAATATGTGCCAAACAGAAGAACAAGATACTGGCCCTAATGAAATTGAGATAGGTAATTTACCTGAAGGAGTTAAAAATAACAGTCATAGGGCGGGCACAGTGGCTCAGGCCTGTCATCTCAGCACTTTGGGAGGCCGAGGCGGGTGGATCATGAAGTCAGGAGATCGAGACCATCCTGGCTAACACAGTGAAACCCTGTCTCTACTGAAAATACAAAAACTTAGCTGGATGGTGACAGGCCCCTGTATTCCTAGCACCTGGGAGGCTGAGGCAGGAGAATGGCGTGAACCCAGGAGGCGGAGTTTGCAGTGAGTCGAGATCGCGCCACTGCACTCCAGCCTGGGTGACACAGCGAGACTCCGTCTCAAAAAAAAAAAAAAACAAAAACCAAAAACAGTCATAAAGATGTTCACTGAGATAAGGACAATAATGTATGAACAAAGTGAGAATTCCAGCAAAGAAACAGAAAACACAGGAAAGTACCAGGTATCATAGAGCTGAATAATACAATAACTGAAAAATTTCAATACAGGGGCTCAACAGCAGACTAGATAAGGAGAAGAAGGGATCAGCAAACTCAAAGACAGGTATCGGAAATCCTTCAGTCAAAGAAGCAAAAAGAAAAAAAATGAAAAAGAGTGAAAACAGCTTAAGGAAATTGTAAAACACCATCAAATGCAATATCTATAAAAATGCAATCTCTACAAAAAATTTAATTTTTTAAATTTTCAATTTTTGTGGGTATATAGTATGTGTATATACCTCAGGGGTACATAAGATGTTCTGATACAGGTATGCAGTGTGAAATAATCACATTATGGAGAATGGGGTCTCCATCCCCTCAAGCATTTATCTTTTGTGCCACAAACAATCAAATTACACTCTTTTAGTTATTTTTAAATATACAATTATTCATTATTAACTATAGTCACTCTGTTGTATGATCAAATACTAGATCTCATTCATCCTTTTTTTGGTTGGTAATCCCTATCAAATTTTTAAAAGCAATTTTTACAGAAATGGAATCCTAAAATTTGTACAGAATCACAAACAACCCCAAATAGCACAATCTTGAGAAAGAAGAACAAAGTTGACAATGTCACAGGTTCTGATTTCAAATTATACTACAAAGTTGTCCTAATCAAAACAAGATGATACTAGTATAAAATCAGACACACAGACCAGTGGAACAGAATAGAGAGCCCAAAGAGAAACCCACAAATAAATTGTCAAATAATAATTGACAAGGGTACCAAGAATAGACAATGGGGAAAGGACAGTCTCTTCAATAAATGGTGTTAGAAAAACTGAATATCCACATGCAAAAAAAAAAAAAAAAAGAAAAATGGAATTGGACCCTTATCTTACAATATACACAAAAAGCAACTCAAAATGGATTAAAGACTTTTAACGTGAGACTTGAAACTATAAAACTCCTAAGAAAAAACACAGGGAACAAGCTCTATGATGTTGGTCTTGATGAAGATTTTTTTTTTTTTTAACATATGACACCAAAAACACACAAGCAAACAAACAACAACAACAACAAAAAAACAACAAAAAAAGTGGGACTACATCATGCTAAAAACAAACTTCTGCAAAGCAAAGGGAACAATGAGATGAAAAGGCAACCTACAAAATGAAAGAAAATATTTCCAAACCATATATCTAATAAGGAGTTAATATCCAAAATATATAAGAAACTCATAGAACTCAATAGCAAAAATACAAATAGCCCAATTGAAAATATGGGCAAAGGACTTAAATAAAATTTTTTCCAAGGAAGACATAAAGATCGCCACTTAGTATGTAAAAAGATGGTTAATATCACCCAATGAGATGTCACTTCACACCTATTAGAATGGTTGTTATCAAAAAGACAAAAAATAAGTGTTTATGAGAATGTGAGGAAAAGGGAACTCTTGCACACTATCAATAAGAATGTAATTTGGTATAGTCATTATGGAAAACAGTATGGAAGCTCTTCAAAAAATTAAAGGAAGGACTGCTATATGTATGATCCAGCAATCCCACTTCTGAATACATATCCAAAGGAAATGATATCAATATGTCAATGACATATCTGTGCTCCCATGTTCATTGTCGCATTATTCACAATATCCAAAATATGGAAACAACCTAAGTGTCTATAGACAGATGAATGGGAAAAAAATTGCTGTGTGTGTCTGTGTGTGTGTGTGTGTGTGTTTCTATTTTATTCTGACTTTTATAAAAAAGGAAATCCTGCCATTTGTTACAATGTAAATGAAGTTGGAGGACATCATGTTAAGTGAAATAAATCAGACACATAAAGAAAGTTACTGCATAATCTCACTTATTTCTGGAATCTAAAAAAGTCAAATTCATAGAAGAAGAGGGTACAATGGTGATTTCCTGGAGTGTGGGGGGCGTAGTAGGTGGAGATATTGGGCAACTGGAACAAAGTTTCATTATGTAGAATAAATAAGTTGTAGAGATCTAATGTACATCATGAGTACTATAGTTAATAGTACTGTAATACACATGTGAAATTTCCTAAGAGATTAGATCTTAGGTGTTCTTACCACACACACACAAAATGGTAAGTCTGTGAAGAGATGGATATGTTAATTCTATATTCAGTTTGTAGTAATCAGTTTCTTTTGTACATGTATATCAAAACAACACATTGTATGTCTTAAATATATACATTTCAATTTTAAAAATGTTTAATTCCACAGGAAAAATAATTACTTAAGAATATACTTCATCTAGAAAGAAAATAAACCCAGAGGTCAGGTGTGGTTCACAAGAAACAATACCACAGAAATTGATTTTTTGAGTACTGCTAGATTTAATTGCTAATGACTACAAAATTAGTAACATATTTCATGTGTTTAAAAATGCAAAACCGAATTTCTACACAACAAGATAAGAAGGAGGATGCTAATCAGTGGATATTTAAAGCATGCCAAGGTTTTTATCATGTTCAGGAGGAGGATAAGAATACAACTTGAAAATTGTTAGAAAAAATAATCGTTATGTATACATTAAGACATTTTCAAAATTATGATTACATATACAGTAAGACTTCTATTTCTGACAGTATATTGCACTAAATAACCTGAAATTTGCCATTCATTCATTCATTCAGTATTTCTTAAAACCTGGTTTTAGGCCCATGTTTCCCAATAGGTCAGCTGTAATGGTGCATGTACACTGCACCTGCTCAGTGTGAACTTTCCCTTTTCCACACATCTAATCTTAAATATATCCAAGCCAAGGAACCAACAATAAACCTTCATAATAAAACTACAGAAGTAGCAGCACAACCTTCCTAAAATGTGATGTTATTTCAGTCCATTTAATCATAATTTCCATTTTACAAATTCTAACCTTATGTTGCATTCTTTAAAATGCATAGGAAAATATGTTACCCATTCTACTGTCTTAATTTATTTTCCTTAACATAATAGCAATTTTTATATTTGATTATAACATTTGCATGCTAATCCACTTTTTTTACTTTAGTCCTCAAAAATATTTTCTATTTAATAATACAATGAAAGCTATGCAATTAGTGTTTTTCTTTCTCACTAAAGTCAGACATACTTAGTGAAATAAAAGTACACATTATTATCAAAATCATGTTTTTTAAAACAGCAGACATGTAAAATGTTCATGAAATGAATTTAATCCAGTTGCAAATATGGATTTTTTCAAGATGAGAGAACTCATTCATAGGCCATAAGCACACTTCTTCTCTCAAATGATAGAATTGCATGCAGTACATTGAAAGTCAAGTTTTTACCATCAGCAAATATACTCAAAACAGGTTTCCCTAGTGTTTTGTCTATAGTCATATGCCACATAAGGATGTTTTGGCCAACAACAAACCACATATATGAAGGAGATCCCATAAGATTCTAATATCATAATTTTACTGTACCTTTTCTATGTTTAGCTAAATGAATACTTACCACAGTGTCCTAGTTAGCTGCAGTATTCAAAACAGTAGCATGCTGTATAGGTTGGTAGCACAGGAGCAATAACCTATACCATATAGCTTAGGTGTGAAGTAGGTTATACCATCTAGGTTTGGGTAAAAATACTCTTTAAGGCAGTGGTCCCCAACCTTTTTGGCACCAGGGACCTGATTTTGTGGAAGACAATTTTTCCATGAATGGGGGCTGGGAGGGAGTGGTTTGGTAGTTTCAGGATGAAACTGTGCCACCTCAGATCATCAGGCATTAGATTTTCACAAAAAGCACACAACATAGATCCCTCATGTGCGCAGTTCACAGGAGGGTTTGTGCTCGTATGAGAATCTAATGCCACCCCTGATCTTGACAGGAGGCGGAGCTCAGGCAGTAATGCCTGCTTTCCTGCCACTCACCTCCTGCTGTGTGGCCCAGTTTCTAACAGGCCACATACCAGTACTGTCCATGGTTCGGGGGTTGGGGACCCTTGCTCTAAGGTGTTCACACAATTATGAAGTTGCCTAGCAAACAATGCATTTCTCAGAACATATCTCCATCATTAAGCAATGCATAACTGTATTTATAAATATATTTTGTATACTCAAATAAGACACAGGAGCTTTTAACTGGAGCTAGTTAGCTCTTTGACTACCCTATCTCTTTCTCTTCTTATATCATGGCAGGAATATTTTTCAATACTCTATCGGTTCATGTGAACACACTCAGTTGTTTGTCAAATGTACAGATGCAGCTAGTGTAAATATGCTCATTACCCACTATGGCAGAGAATAGCTATCTGACAACTCATTACCCCTTCTCCTGGGCACACAGCTCTACTGCACTTTCTAGCCTCCTTTGTGGTTAGGTGTGGGTATGCTTAGTTCTAGGCAATGAAATATGGACAGAAGTGACAGGCATCTTTAATAGACTCTGCCCATAAACCCCTCCCATCCACTATCTGGCTGTCAACGTCCACATGATGTTGAAAGCCACCTGCTAAAGATGGCATATGAATGAATGCCAAGATGTCCGAATTGCCATGTGGAGCACAGTCCTCCTAAACCTGATTTCTACCATCCCTAACACACAAGTATACCATTGTGAACCCAATATTGCTATTTTGTGAGCTGGAAATAAACTACTGTGTCAAACCATGGCAATTCTAAAGTTTATTTAATAAGAGCAACTATTCTATCATAATCAATACAGAAAGTCATGCATCAAAATCGACTATTGCTATGAGAAAAATCTAAAATATATGTCACTTGTGGCCAGGCAGTAAATAATAAGAAATTAATATCTGAGGCTCGAAAGATGGAGATTCTTAGTATGCAGTGGCAAAGCATTTGGTAAAACTATTGCCTGCAAAAACTGGAAGATAAACAAAAGTAATATTTACCATCACTTTATCTACCTTCTGTAAGTACACCCTTGGAAGCCATATGTTTAAAATGGAGGCTCCACAAAATTGAAGGAACATAGATGCCTGAATCACTGCTTGGAGGACAGCCAACCCCATCAATTATATACAAGATATTTTTTGACTTTATATGAAAGGGAAATAAACAAACTTTACAATATTAGAACCATTACACATTTTAAGTTTTTTTGTTACCGTGGATATTTTGACTGATACAAACACTCTGAGGTTCCCTTGTAAAACTGAAGCAAATCATTTCTGCTCTTCAGTATAATTACTGGTAACATCAGAGAAAATTACTTTGGTGAAAGAACCTTGAAAACTTCAAATCAATGAACATTTCACTTCAAAGTCAGTACTGCAGGTAAGGATCAAAAGCATGAGTAAAGGGTTCCAAGGAGTATAGTCTTGAATGCCAGCTCTCTAATTTTCTAGTTGTATAGCCTTGAACAAATCGATGTATCATCTTGAAACTTCTTTGTTCTCATGTATAAATCGAAGATAGCTTTCCCTAATTTGTAGGGTTGCCATAACAATATTACAATATACACAATATGCTTAAGGCAAAGTCAGACATTTAATAAAGTGCTCAGTTGATTCTTTCCTCATCCTATTTTCAGAGTACTAAATGAACCTTAGAAAACTAGTAGCTTGTATTGATATATAAGTTAACTTTAGAAGAGAAGATTTAATTTAGTAAAAGACTCCATCAACTTCAATGAACATTTAAAAAAAAAAAAAACATAATACAAGGACAGATTAATAGGGTCAGGGAGAGACAAAGAGCCAGTCTTCCCAGCACATTTCAGTAACAGTCTCTCCAGGAATTATTTCCCTCCTATCTCTTGATTCCTCTATACCTCCTCAATCTCATTCTCCTTTGCCAAGTGCTGAAAGCCTAAAAGATAGTGACAAAATAGATAATAAGTCAGATATTTCTTTGTCAATGGAGATTATTTGTTACTACATTCCCATAACTTGCACAAAACTAAAGATAGCAGATCTTGCTACTTTTTCAAAGTAATCTCACATTATTAAGGGGAACATTCCAGTAAGCATAATTGATAATGATAGCAATACTTTTATGTTTGCTAAGCATGCTATGAAGTTCAAAGCACTTTCAAATCCACTTTCTCATTATTTTGAAATAAACATGATCAAGTAAACCTTGCAGTCATGAATTTCATGGGCCAAGGAGAGTTTATGTTGGTTTTGTTAGTCTCCGGTAAAGTGCCATATCACCCCAAAGGACATCTGAAATAGTTTACACTCCAGGTTCCCACACAGAGGCTTCTTGCTGAATAATTGTGCTTATCTGATGAATTGTTATCTGAATCAAAAGCCTCAGGCATAGAGAAATGACAGATGCCAATGAATAATGCCAAAGCCAAATGTTTAATAAAACAGCATTATACAGCAAAATAATTAACTTCCGTTGTTCTTTTTTAAAACCTGCTTTCTCTTTAGGCACACATGTGCTAAAAATGAATCTAACAAGCTCTAGTCACACATACGAACTTGATAATTCAAATACAATGAGAATAAAATTGCTGAAGTTCTTCGTGACGAAACAATGCATAAGATAGATTCAAGCCCTAAAAGCAAGAGTAAAAGTCAGCACATGGTATCCAGTGATGTCCGAACAATAGTTTTGTTAACAAAAGCAACAGAAGAAAGGCAGCAATTTTGATGCACCGAGTAAATGGTCAAATTCTGTACTACAGACACATGCACGCTCACATGCACGTACAACATGCACATACACACACACATGAAGCTTCTCTGAGTACAGAGCAACCTCTTTCAAAATCAGTGACAGTTCTGGGCCTGATAGACCTTGTTTTCCTACAGAGGAGGGCACAAGTTTGAATGAATGAGACTAAACAACACTGATCAAAGGACAGAAAAACATTTTTGCCTGTATATCTGACAGCATGTTTTTAGCCAGCAGCATTTTACCTTAACATGGCCTCATGGGAAGTCTGAACTCACAAGAAATTAGTCATTTACAGTGCCAACCACACTATGGACCCTCAATTAATATTCATACACGAAGAAAATAAGGATATATTTCAAGATCTCTACTCTCTTAAAATAAAAATTTATATTTTTTTCACCTATAAATGGACTTAGAAAAATTAATATTACAAAAATGACTCAAATAAGGTTTTAGCATATTTTTTGAGTAAGTCTCAGTATTGTAATGTAACAGGCCTCGCACTGAGAACTCAAGAGTGGGGGCTCTGGCCTTGCTGAGCTAGCAATTTGCTCTGCTGTGCCTCAAACCACTCAACCTCCCATGAGCCTTCATTTCCTTATCTGACTCATATTTTCCTTGCTTACATCACAGAGTTATTCTGATAATTAAATAAGATAAACATACTCTGTGACAATTAGAAGTGTTACATGAACAAAAGGTATTATTGTCATTATGCTTTATTTGAAGTAATACAGCCACAGAAATACAAAATACATGGATTTTACAAAAATACATGGATGTTCCTGGATAGTTTCACTTTACCTCAACTCTTTCTCAAATCTCCTCTCAACTCAGGCCAATTAACGCTTCTCCTGGATAATGTTAATATACATCAATAATTTATAGTTGTGGAGTCAACAGCTCAGTACTTGAATCAAATTTTCTTCAAAAAATGCACTAACTCTGGTTTGGCTCTGTGTCCCCAACCAAAAGTCATGGTGGGAGGTGACGGGATCATGGGGTCAGATTTCCCCCTTTCTGTTCTTGCAATAGCCAGTGAGTTCTCAGGAGATCTGGTTATTTAAAAGTGTGTAACACTTCCCCCTTTGCTCTCTCTCTCCTGCAGCCATGGGAAAACATGCTTGCTTCCTCTTCACCCTTCTGCCATGATTTTAAGTTTCCTGGGGCCTCCCCAGTCATGCCTCCTGTACAGCCTGTGGAACTATGTGTCAATTAAACCTCCTTTCGTTATAAATTACCAGGGAGTTCTTTATAGCAGTGTGAGAAAAGACTAACACACTCTTATAAACCTCTCAAGTAATATGTGCTGTATTCAAATTGTCCATGGGTAAGTCAAGTTCATACACATGCTGAGAGAATTATTGGCCTGTCATAATACTTAGGTTGCAATGAGAGAAAAAGACTGTGTCTACATAAACGGCCATGGAACTACTCTGACAATAATACTCAGTCAGGCTAATCCAACATGGACTGTGCTCTGAGTCACCAAAAGTGAAAGCTGGAAAACCAGGTCTGCAGTGTATCCTGCCACTATATGTGTAGGCTGAAGATGCAAAGGCCTGAGGAACTGTAGGATATTTCTAAGAGAGATTTTTTTTTTTGTCTACATTTTGCTGTTCAGTTATGTTTTGTATTTTACCCCTCAACAGTGAGGGGATTTTTTTTTTTTTTACTAATCCTTATAATTTTTCCACTTTTAAAGATTCATTTTTGTAACTTTTATGAGATAATCAACCTACACAAGTATTTTTACAACTCTAAATTGGCAAAGTAACTCGATACATGCTTGTGTGTCATAAAATTATCTTAAAATAATTAATATACAGTATTTCCATTTTCCCCAAGGTTTTCCTTATTCCACAAATGAGAATTTCTCACATTTGTAATTTTATTTTTGGGTCATTAAAAAATAGGGAAAAGCAAGCACTGCTGTTAAAATAATAGTTACCTTTAGGCGAAGTGGTAGTAATTGGGAAGGGGCATTAAAGGGATTTTGGGGGACCAATAATATGTATTTCTTAATGTTTGTGGTAGCTACATGGATCTGTTTATTTTGTAATAGTTCATCAAGCTGCTATCATATAATGATGTGTATATTTTTCTTTATATATATGTCAATAAAAAAACATTAAAAATTGCACAGAACATAGGAATACTGAAAATTTATACCTCAATCACTATGCTAACCCCATATTTATGAAATTTTCAGTTTTACAGATAAAATGTAGACACAACCACAGAAATATACCTTTTCTTTTCTTTTTGTTTTTACTAAAAAATATAAATCTTTTATATAAAGGACCAAGTAAAGGATGTCAATACTGGAAACTAATTTGAAATCTATAAATGTAAAATCATTGTGGAAGCCTGTCATAAAAGTTCTAAATTAGGGCAAAATCATTATCTTTGCCTCAGTAAATGAAAGTTTTCTGTAACTAGGGAAATACCCCTCTATCCCCCAGTTTGTCAGAGAAAATAATTATTTCCTTTTTTTAATAATTTCAACTTTTATTTTAGATTCAAGGGATACATACATAGGTTTGTTACATGGGTATATTGCATGATACTGATGTCTGCAGTATGAATGATCTCATCATCCAAATAGTGAGCACAGTACCCAATAGGTGGTTTTTCAGCTCTTTCCTTTTCCCCCTGTCCCCTCTCTAGTAGTCTTCAGTGTCTATTTTTCCCATCTTGATGTCCATAGGTACCCAATGTTTAGCTATGACTGAGAATATGCAGTATTTTGGTTTTTGTTCCTTTGTCATTTCATTTAGGATGATGACCTCCAGCTACATTCATGTTGCTCATTTATGGCTGCATAGTATTCTATGGTATTTCACAGTATATGGAAAATATTTTATTTATCCACATTTTCTGTGTTCAATCCACTGATAATGGGCACCTAGTTTGATTCCATGTCTTTGCTACTGTGAATAGTGCTGTGATGAACAAATGAGTGAATGTATCCTTTTGGTAGAATGATTTGTTTTTCTTTGGGAAACTAATGGGATAGCTGGAATAAATTGTAGCTCTGTTTTAAGTTCTTTGAGAAGTCTCCAAACTGCTTTCCACAGTGGCCGAACTAATTAACTTCTCCATCAACAGTATATAAGTCTTCCCTTTTCTCTGCAGCCTCACCATCATCTGTTATTTTTTGTCTTTTCAATAATAGTCATTCTGACTAGTGTGAGATGGTATTTCATTATGGTTTTGATTTTCATGTCTCTGATGATTAACAGTATGGAGCATTTATTCATACTTTTTTGGCTGTTCGCATGTCTTCTTTTGAGAAGTGCCTGCTCATGTCCTTTGCCCACTTTTTAATGGGGTTATCTGGGTTTTGCTTGTTGAGTTCTATAAGATACTTTTGGATTTTAGATATTGAATCTTTGTTGGATGCATAGTTGCAAATATTTTCTCCTATTCTGTGTGTTGTTGTTTAATTTGTTGATAGTTTCTTTTGTTGTGCAAAAACTATTTAGTTTAGTTAGGTCTCACTTATTTTTTGTTTTATTGAAACTACTTTTGAGGAAAGACTTAGTCATAAATTATTTGCCAAGACTAGTGCCCAAAATGGCATTTCCTAGACTTTTTTCTAGGATTTTTATAGTTTGAGGTTTACATCTAAATATTTAATCCATCTCACATTAATTTTTGTATACGGTTCAAAGTAGGGGTCTAGTTTCATTCTTCTGCATATGGCCAGCAAGCTATCCCAGTACCATTTATTGAATAGGAAATCCTTGCCCCATTGCTTATTTTTGTTGACTTTATTGAAGATCAGACAGTTGTAGGTGTGTAGGTTTATTTCTGGGTTCTCTATTCTGTTCCATTGGTCTATATGTCTGTTTTTGTACCAGTACGATGTTGTTTCGGTTACTGGAGATTTATAATATCGTTTGAAGTTGGGTCATGTGATGACTCAAGCTATTTGACTTTGGCTATTCAGGTTCCTTTTTGGTTCTATGTGAACTTTTGAAGAGTTTGTTTCTAATTCTATGAAAAATGATATTGATAGTTTGATAAGAACAGGCTTGAATCTGTAGATTGCTTTGGGCAGTATTGCTATTTTAATGATATTAATTTTTCCAATTCATGAACATGGAATGTTTTTCCGTTTGTGTCATCTATTACTTCATTCAGCGGTGTTTTGTAGTTCTTGTAGGGGTCTTTCACCCCCATAATTGGATGTATTCCTAGGTATTTTATGTATTTTTGTGGCTTTTGTAAATGGGATTATATTCTTGTTTTACTCTCAGCTTGAACGTTATTGGTGTAGAAATCCTACTAGTTTTTGCACATTGATTTCGTATGCTGACACTTTACTGAAGTTGTTTATCAGGTCTAGGAGCCTTTTGGTGGAGTCTTTTGGGTTTTCTAGATATATAATCATATTGTCAGTAAAGAGAGATAATTTGACTTCTTTTCCTATTTGGATCCCTTTAATTTATTTCTCTTACATGATTGCTCGTCTAGGACTTTCTGTACTATGTTGAAGAGGAGTAGGAATCCTTGTCTAGTTCCTATTTCTTTTTCTTTTTTTTTTTTTTTTTTTGAGACGGAGTCTGGCTCTGTTGCCCAGGCTGGAGTACAGTGGTGTGATCTTGGCTCACTGTAATCTCGCCTCCCAGGCCAAGCGATTATCCCACCTCAGCCTCCCAAGTAGCATGGAACCACAGGCACAGTGCCCGGCTAATTTTTGTACTTTTTGTAGAGATGGGGTTTTACCATGCCACTAAGTCTGACAGTTCCTATTATTAAAGAGGATGTTTCCAACTTTTGCCCATTCGGTATGATGTTGGCAATGGATTTATCATAGATGGTGCTAATTACTTTGAGATACATTCTTTCAATGCCTAGTTTGTTGGGAGTTTTTATCATGAAAGGATGTTAGATTTTATTGAAAGCTTTCTCTGCATCTATTGAGATAATTGTATGGTTTTTGTTTTATTCCATTTGTGTGGTTAATCACATTCATTGATTTGCATATGTTGAACCAACCTTGCATCTCAGGAATGAAGCCTACTTGATCATGACAAGTTAACTTTTTGATGTGCTACTGGATTTGGTTTGCTAGTATTTTGTTGAGAGTTTTTTTGTGTCTATGTTTATTAGGGATACTGACCTGTGGTTTTATTTTTTTATTGTGCCTTTGCCAGGTTTTGGTACTACAGTGAGGCTGGTTTTATAGAATCATTTAGGGAGAAGTCCCTCCTCCTTGATTTTTAAATGGTTTCAGTAGAATTGGTACCAGCTCTTCTGTGCACATATGGTAGAATTCAGCTGTGAATCTGTCTGGTCCAGGAGTTTTGGGGGGTTGGTAGGTTTTTTATGACTGATTCCATTTCAGAACTCAATATTGGTTTGTTCAAGGTATCACATTTGTCCTGATTCGATCTTGAGAAGTTGTGTGTTTCTAAGAATTTAACCATTTTCTATATACTTTTTAGTTTGTGTGAATAGAGTACCCACTCAACATTGGAACACCCAAATTCATAAAATAAGTACTTCTAGGCCTACAAAAAGACTTAGATGTCACACAATAATAGTGGGAGACTTCAACATCCCACTGACAGTGTTAGATAGACCATCAAGACAGAAAGCTAACAAGAAAATTCTGGACTTAAATTTAACACTGGACCAATTGGACATCTACAGAATATTCCATCCATCAACCACAGAATATACGTTCTTCTCATCTACACATGCAACATACCCTAAGATTGACCACATACTCAGCCATAAAGCAAGTCTCAATAAATTTTAAAAAATCATACCAATCATACTCTTGGATAATAGTAGAATAAAAATAGAAATCAATACCAAAATACCACACTATTACATGGAAATTAAACAACTTGCTCCTGAATTCTTTTGGGGAAACAGTGAAATTAAGGCAGAAATAACAAAAATTCTTTGAAATAAATGAAAACAGAGACATGTCATCCCAAAATTTCTGGGATGTAGCAAAAGTAATGTTAAGAGGAAAGCTTATTGCACTAAACCCCTACATCAAAAAGTCAAAAAAATATCAAATTAACATTCTAACATCATATCTAGAGGAACCAGAACAACAAGGACAAACTAACCCCAATGCTAGCAGAAGAAAATAAGTAACTAAAATCAAAGTAGAACTGAACAATATTGAGACACAAAAATCCATACAATTAATAAAATCAAAAGTTGGTTATTTGAAAGGATAAACGTGTTTGATAGACTGGTAACTAGAATAACAAAGAAAAAAAGAGGGTATCCAAATAAACACAATCAGAAATGAAAAAGGTGACATTACAACCAATCCCACAGAAATACAAAACGTTCTCAGAGACTATTATGAACATCTCTATGCAAACAAACTAAAAATCTAGATGAAATGGAGACTTCCTTCTTTATATAAAGAAAAGGTTACAAATAGAATGGAAAGAAATGAAATATTCTTAGTATATTAATATGAGAGAATAATTTAAAGAGAGAACTAGGGAAGAGAGTGAAAAAATGCTACATGATTTAACCTATGCCACACCTTTGAGATGTTGACCCACAGTGGGTTTTTCTAGACCTTCTGAAGAAGCCTAAGTAAATTATTTTTTTTAGAATTAAAAGGAAATACATGTCATGGTGACAATGACAAATCTGGGAACCAGTGAAAGTACATGGAATTGGATTTGGGTTGGGGGAATGGAAATGACTTGGACAGACTGGCATGGGCCTTCAGAAGTAGTTGATTTTTCTCAGGCATATCCACAGACCATGCCCTACACCTCATACTTCACACTAAGATAAAAACCACTATGAAGGAATATCTATAAATATATTTGCTAATAGAAAATTCAAGACTTGGGAAACTAAGGTTTCATTTTTAATTCAAACTGAAAGCTTGAGTTTGGGATGAGAAAAGAGTAAGATAAATTAATGGTTATGAGATTATGCAGTGTGATTTGTATTTCTGAAATTGTTTGAAATCAAAGATAAATTTTTTAGTTCAGACGAACACTCATCTTTTGAGAACTAGAAGACTCAAGAATTTGTGAATCCCACAAATTCACGACTTTGATCAGAAAGGCTTTAAATGGGAAATGAAAGTGGTAAAATAAAAATGTTTGGTGAAAACAATGAAAACAGAATGGTTACTTTGGAAAGGACATGAGATACTGGAAGAAGACTCACAGTGGAAAATAATGCCCAATAATTTACAGGAGAAACCTATTTGTAAAGGGGAGGCAGATATAAGAGTTACGATCTAGGTATCTATCCTCCAAAGCACAATGGGTCATAAATTTAAGAACTAACACAAGGAAGTAAATGGAATTTCATTTATTGAATGCTGACTATGTGCTAAGCCTTGTATCACAGAGATAAAATACAGTGCCTGAGAACCTCAGTCCCTAAGACCCACAGTCTAGTGAATAAGGCAGATTATAGAGCTTACAATTAAAGTATAGTATTTTAAATACTGGTAAAGATTTATTTGGATTTCTATGTGTATTAGTCTGTTTTCATGATGCTAATAAAAACATACCCGAGACTGGGTAATTTATAAAGGAAAGAGTTTTAACTGACTCACAGTTCCACATGGCTGAGGAGGTCTCACAATCATGATGAGACAAAGGAGAAGCAAGACACATCTTACATGGTGGCAGGAAAGAGCGTATGCAGGGAAACTCCCCTTTATAAAACCATCAGATCTCATGAGACTTATTCAGGATCATGAGAACAGCATGGGAAGGACACATCCCCATGATTCAATTACCTCCCACTGGGTCCCTCCCATGACACATGAGAATTATGGGAGCTACAATTCAAGGTGAGATTTGGGTGGGGACACAGCCAAACAATAACACTATAAAATCAGAGATGAGGGACATCTAATGCACACTAGACAGTCATGAAAAAAAAAAAAGTAAGTAGACCTTGAACAGAGTCCTAAAATGCAGCAGAAAGTCCAAGGATATTCTAAGAAAATAAGAAAAATACTGTATTTCTCAAATTTGATAAGATAAATTTGCAACTAGATTTAAGAGATAAAAATGTATATCCCGGTGAAGAGAAATCAAGATTAAACACAGAGCAGTGATATGGGTACAAAAATTGAAAAAGACAAAAGAAAAGAGAGACATGAGACTACTCAGGTCATGTACTATAGGCCATTGGGCCAGATGGGGAATATGAATATCACATTCCTGATACATTTTAAAGGCAAATAGGAAATGAAAATTCAAATGTACTGAACATCCACTATGGAGCTACAAGACTATGCTAAACAAATTCACATATACTGCCTCAAGATATCATAATTATGGGAAACCTTAAATAGCCAGGCATTCTGTAGAAGTCTATTTGCTAAATTCAGTGCATCTCATAAATTCTTAACGTGCCTTGATAAAAGTCCCTGTTTGGGAAGTTAGAAGAAAAATAAAGATATCTGATCTCTGAACCCAATTCTGATCAACAATAACAACAACAACAAAAATAGTTAAAGAAAAATGGTAGGCCGGTTGCTGTGGCTCACAACTGTAATCCCAGCACTTTGGGAGGCTGAGGCAGGTGGATCATGAGGTTAGGAGATGGAGACCATCCTGGGTAACACGGTGAAACCCCGTCTCTACTAAAAGTACAAATAAAATTAGCTGGGCGTGGTGGCCGACGCCTGTAGTCCCAGCTACTTGGGAGGCTGAGGCAGGAGAATGGCGTGAACCCGGGAGGTGGAGCTTGAAGTGAGCCGAGATCGCGCCACTGCACTCTAGCCTGTGCAAGAAAGTCTCAAAAGAAAAAAAAAAAAAAAAACCTGTTACAAACCTTGGGAAAAATTCAAGATGTTGCTTTAGATCTTGCTATAGGCAGGAATAGAAATGTTAAATGTAGCCAGACTTGTATTCTAAATATAGTTAGACTTGTAATTGGACATTACTTTCTAAACTTTTCAAGTATAGGGACTTCTTTTTAATGTCAAACATGTTTCATAGACTTTTACATGATAATTATATCAGTTAATTAAAAATATACATAAAGGCTATGAATGGGCAGGGGGATTGAATAAACATTGCTGTGATAAACGCACATGTGATTTTTAGAATTTGCTTGAAATTTTTATCCAAAAACACTACAAATGCAGAATAATATAAAATCAGCCTAGCAGAGTATTTCTTATTCAAAAAATATTATCTATTAAATTTATTTTAATGTATTCCGAGTACAATATCATCAGCATTATTTTTACAAGGGATTGACAAATTGATAAAATGAAGGCACATTTATGAAAGTCACTCTTAAAAGATGGGATGCCTGCTTTTGCCAGTAAGAGTGGACAATTTCTCAGTTTGGGGATGTGCATTACATCTTTAAGGCTAGTCTGGAGTCATTTAGTAAATTATCTTTCCAACCACTAAATAGCTACTAGCTTCAAAGAGTTAGTGAACCCCTTAAAAATCAAATGATTTATTTCTTTCTCGCCATTAGGGTCAAGCCAAACTATTCATTAATCCTCTTCCCATTCAAGTGAGGCATTAAAGAAACTCATATTATAATCCCAACTACATGGCTGGGACATAAGTCCAGAAGGGCTTACTGACTGGCAAAAGGCCACGAGAAGTTAGGTGCAGGGCTGTGACAGGAACTCATAAGCTTCTGGGTTCTGTGCTAAGTCCACAGAGTAATCAAGTTGATGTGCTATAGCTTGGCCTCAATAAATGAAAATGTGCTCATGTAGCTCATGTAAATAAGTACAGCCCAAGTAAACAATAAAAGCGTTAAGATACGGATTTCTCCCTGAATATATAATCTACTTTAAGGAATTATTTTCTAAATGAAAAATAAAAATTGACTCAAAATTTATTTACAAGCAGATTTTCAACATCTAAGATGACTGACTGCGGTTCAATAAAGACTACTAAAACCAGAAATCCCTTTCATGTAATATTAAAAGAATCAAGTTTACTCTGAGCCGAGGGCCCCAAAGATGGCAGTCTGCATCTGGGTTTAGACTAAGCATAATTAATTCCATTTTAACTAGAATGACTATGCCTTCACCTCTGTAGATTACTTTCTTCAGCTTTTTAAGAATTTTCTGAATCCAATTTTTGGTTAGTGTCTGAAGTTGATTTAGATAAGCATATTAATAGCTGAAACTTTTATCCAACAATCATTCAACAATGATTTGGTGTATTGGTATATTGGTGTTAAAGTATTTGAGTATATTGGTGTTAAAGTATATTGGTGTTAAAGTATTTGAGCAAAACAAACGAGTTCCTATTCTCATGAAGCTAATAAGACAGACAATATAATATGCACACAAGTAGATATTGGATGTAGTACTATGAAGTGTACTAATCATGAGTATATTCGAGGTAACACACGTAGTACCCATTGTAATGGGATAGAAGTAGAGAAGGCAGTTGGGTAAGATTCTCCTGAGGAAGGCTGATGCAGAGCTAACTAGGCAAACAGGGATGGGGAAGAAATAGCTATGGAATCATATCCCATATTTACATTTCCCACAGATATTTTATGCCATCAGTTTCACTTTGTTGTGTATTTGCTAACCATGCCTACTTCATTATTATTACTAATTTACTTGGGGTGATCATAGTATTTGGGACTTTCTCATCCATTACCTTAATTCTATTTGATTCTCACAATGACTCTATCAATTAAGTAGGATGATACTGTTATGTTCATTTCACACATGAGAACTTGAGCCTGAGATAAAAGACTTGCTCAATGTCATATGATTAGTAAATAGCAAATCCAGAATTGGAAGTCAAATCTTGTGTCCAGTGCAACTGAAGAGAGACTTGAATTTCAACTACACAGACAAGATTAAACAGAAGGGAGAAGTCCTATAGTGGCTTATACAGACAGCCAACATTTATAATTGAGGCAAAACTCATTTGGAATTAAACGAACTGGCATAACACATTCCACAAATCCACTTGCCGGTATACACTATTTTAATGGAGGAATCATGTTTATTACAATGCAATCACTTGGCTTCTCAAATTCATAGTTAGATATTTTATTCATAGAGTTCAAAATCTAAGCATTTGTAAAGTGCAGCTTTGTCCATAGCTTTATCAATTGGTACTAGATAATTGGATGGAATAAACTGCCCTATAACACAAAAGCTTAAGAACAAAACCAGCTTGATTAGTAGAATATATCAGAGTGCTAATACTAAATTTGAAATTTGAAGCTTATCTCAAATGGAAGATACAAACAAAAATATGTTTTTATTTTTTACATCTAAAACAATTCTAGCTAGATTTAAATTCCTAGTTAAAGCTTGCCAACCACTCGCTTGGAAATGAATGCTATTCACCAATCTTGATTGGTACACAGCTAGAGATAGACAAGGAGTTCTAATCCAACATACAAAAGGCAGCCTTAGAAGAGAACATTCTACTTTTCCTATTGGTTCTTCCCTTTATTGTATGATGAGTATATTGAACCTTATTCTAATTTTAAATCAATACTATATAAAGGACTGCCATATTATCATTGTCTATTCAAATTACAGCTCTGTTGCACAGCCTGGAGTGCAGTGGCACAACCATAGTTCACTGCAGCCTTGAACTACTGGGCTCAAGCAATCCTCCTGCCTTAGCCTCCCAAGTAGCTAGTAGTACAGTCATTACACTGGGCTACCACAGCTGGCTAATTTTTTATTTTTTTATTTTTTGTAGAGATGGAGTCTCTCTATAGTGCCCAGGCTTGTCTTGAACTCTTGGCCTCAAGCAATTCGCCCTCTTCAGCCTCCCAAAGCACTGGTGTTACTAGAGTTGGCTATGAGCACCCAGTCCCCTTGTCACTATTAATATAAAAAAGAACTCTGTACTGGTTGGCTCTTGTTTAATGTCTCTTCTTCACATTTGTTTGAACCAAAAATTACTAGCTAAGACCTCATAGCTGTATACTTTAAATCCACCCTCTAAGCCTCTCAAAGCTGATCTATATTCTTATATACTTGCCTTTCAGCCAACATTTGTCCATCACACCAAAATTCTGAGAGTGACAACAATTTGTAAAAATGTGTTACATTTCCAGATGAGTCAGTGCAGTCATCATGTGAAGTACTCAGATACTCTACAGGCCCCAAAGGAAATGCTAACATGGCGTCCAAGCATAAAACAGAGGCATAACAGACACTGAATGGGCATGATTCATTCCTTTTTGGACTCCTTCCCTCTAATCTGAGATAATCATTTTAATCTCTCTTTTACCAAAATAAATTTTATTTGGAACACATTATTTGGTACCTCATTAGATAATTAGTATCTTTAAACACATATCATAGGAAAATATATGGGTTGTACCAGCTAAGCAGTTCCTTTTAGACTATGCAAAGGAAACAACAGACCTTTGATTTAAATATTAAATTATGAATAAAAATGAATTGTTAGAGTCAAAAGAACTACATTGATCTATAAGTACAAATCCAGATCCTATTTCCAGTACAATTTTGGGATATCTGTTAAGACTGAAAAGAAAATATGATGTTTTGCTACAGAAACTGTAATTTTATCTTCTCTGAGTATCTGTCTTTCAGGTACATGGACCCTATGGATGGAGATCAACTGATAAAATAGACATAAATAAAATCAGAAACCTTTTTTAATTCAAGTAATTTTATTGAACTATATTAGGATCTCATAGCTAGATTGTATGCACATCTCGGCAGTATTAATTGCAGCTTAACTTGAATGCCACAATATTAATGCAGTTCAGC
Source organism: Mandrillus leucophaeus (assembly GCF_000951045.1). Taxonomy (NCBI): domain Eukaryota; kingdom Metazoa; phylum Chordata; class Mammalia; order Primates; family Cercopithecidae; genus Mandrillus; species Mandrillus leucophaeus. The sequence continues at coordinate 5,224,361 of NW_012098432.1, forward strand.
TTATCATTCTCTTACTCTTCACTTTTTGTGTGTTGTTTCACTTTTTTCTTTGTTTTTGGTTACTGTAAATGTTTATTTTATTGTAAATTGACAACTTATAATTGTATAAATTTATGGGGTACAAATGATGTTACTATTTATGAATGTCATGTGGAATAATTATAGTGAACGTATTCATCACCTCAAATACTTAATGTTTTTGTGGTAAGAACATTTGAACTTTTAGCAATTTTGAAATACACAATGTTCTATTATCAACTATATTCACCATGCTGCATGATAGGTCTCAAAGAAAAAAAAAAGCAAGCATGTTTCTCTTGTCTGAGATTTTGTACCTTTAACCATTATCTTCCCATTCCCCTCACACCTCAGCCTCTGTAACCACCATTCTACCTTCTGCTTCTATTAGTTCAACTGTTTTAGATTCCACATATAGGTAAGAACGTGAGATATTTTTCTTTCTGTGTGTGACTTATTTCACTCAGCACAATGTTCTCCAATTCCATCAATGTTGTTGCAGATGACAGAATTTCTATCTTCTTTAAGGCTGAACAGTTATTTCATTTGTTTAATCCATTCATCTGTTGATGGACATTTAGTCTGATTCCATAACTGGTCATTGTGAGTAATTCTGCAATGAACATGGGAGTGCAGACAACTCTTCAACAAACTGATTTCAAATATTGGGGGTTAATACCCAGAGATAGGATTGCTGGATCATATGGTAGTTCTGTTTTTAGTTTGATGAAGAACCTCTATAGAGTTTTATATAATGACTTTACATGCCCATCACAGTGTACAAGGGTTTTCTTTTTTCCCCATCCTTGCCAACACTGTTATCTTTTGTGTTTTTGATAATAGCCATTCTGACAGGTGTGAGATAATATATCACTGTGGTTTTAATTTGCTTTTCTCTAACGATTAGCAATGTCGAGTATTAAAAAACTTCTTAAATAATGGAAAGGGGCTTAAGAAATTATTCAGTTCAGTTTTCCAATTATAATAGAGCCATTATAAAAAAAGTCTTGGTTATTTCAAAAATCGTGTATGAATCTGAAATCATCTATCTTTGCAAAAATACCATTCTTTCTAGATTTAAGATATGAGTTTCCAAATTCCTTATCTAAAGCCTGAGTTCCCATAGATAATAAGCAACACAGGTCGGTCGCGGTGGCTCACGCCTGTTATCTCAGGACTTTGGGAGGCCGAGGCGGGTGGATCACGAGGTCAGGAGATCAAGACCATCCTGGCTAACACGGTGAAAACCCCCCTCTACCAAAAAAACAAAAAATTAGCCGGGCGTGGTGGTGGCGGGTGCCTGTAGTCCCAGCTACTCGGAAGGCTGAGGCAGGAGAACGGCATGAACCCTGGAGGCGGAGCTCGCAGTGAGCCGAGATCGCGCCTCTGCACTCCAGCCTGGGCAACAGAGCGAGACTAGACTCCGTCTGGCTTAAAAAAAAAAAAAAAAAGGCAGCACTTAGACTGTGGATTACACGAGGCCAAGGTTTAAGACTTTGTTCATTTATGTTAACGGAATAAATGAACTGATGGGAGGATGAATCTAAGTTAGATAATCTAACATAGGTTAGATTATGACCAACGTAGGCACCGTGCATGCTGATTCACCTACAGGTTCCCAGCATCCAGCACAATGCATGGCACACAGTCTCCCCACAACAAGTTTTGTCAAATAAGCTCTTTGACCATCTCTTCTTGCAAGAGGGGGTAAAAACTTAAATAACGATTTTTGTCATATGGTGTATTTAAATTTTAAAGTCTATCACTTAAAATCTATTTCAAAGTGGCTTTTAGCTGCTGCATCCTAGAGTGTCTCCCCCACTATGTGTCTCTAAAATTATCAGTTCTGTTCACGGGAAGAATTGCATGTGGCTCTCTAAATAATCATATTTGTAGAACTAGCTTATTTTTAGAGGTCTTACTTCAAAACAATGATGAATCTCTGGACTTAAGGTAGGGAACTTCTTAATAGGAGCAATATGTTAGAGAAATTTCCTTCTTCAGCTTGTCCTTCTTTAAAGTGAATCTACATTTGGAGCTGTTGTGCTCATCAAGGATCAATAGCTGCTCTGTTCATTTCAATGTTTTCTTTCAGTCTCAATCTTTTTCTTTTAATTTCTCTGCCCTTTGTGAGACTATACAGAATGTGTGAGACGCTCCTGCACAAATTCAGGACCACGAATGAGGAGAGCTAAGGTGAAACACATATTAAATAAACACACAGAGAGAGGGAGGGAAAGAGAGAGAAAGAGAGGCAGCAGAGAATACCAAGGCACAATATATTGAAAAGGGGGACAGCTATACCACTGAATTTAAAAAAAGACCTTGTGACCCAAAAAAGTCAGTGAGGAAAAAAAAGACTTTATGACCTAAAAAAAGGAGTGGAAGTGGATCAAACAGCCCCCAAAAACAAAAGCAGGAAAGCAAAAGATGGGAAGAAAATGGCAAAACACAAAGGGTAGGAGAAAAGCAAGAGGCTGACAAGAAAGGATTTATTTATATTTGGATGACTGGGGAGACAGCTGACAATAAGGTCTGACTGCATGCAACAAGAAAGATTTCACATAAATAGAGGACACATCATGCAAAAAGCAGGAGAAGCATAAAGCTTGAAAAAGAAAAGTAAAAAGCAAATAAACTCATAAACATCAAAGAAAAAATATTTCTTGAACATCAACGATTGTATCGTCAGAATCTCTAAGAGTTTGCAACAGTAACCCTCCTGTCACTGTCTTCCCGACAATCTCTCCAAGCTCCTCTGTGAGAAGTTAGAAAGAGCTTTGGAGGCCAGAGAGGGCCAAGAAATCCCCTCAGAGCTCTTGTTGGCCATCCTTTCTACTGGATTCCTCTGAGATTTCCCAAATGTCTTCAGTCAATGGCAGTGAGAGTAGCTATTAAACAAGGAATGCTGTGAACACCCTTATCTTCAGAAGTCATAAATCTTAGGTCCTGATTCTAGAGGGATCTTAAAGCTACATATATATTTCAAGGAATTAATTGGCAGATATTGGCCATAAATTCATTTGCTTCCACAGGTAAGTTTTCCACTTTAAACCTCAGGATGAATGTCATTTATGAGCAGTTTAAATTCGAGGAAATATTCATATTTCCTAAAAACTTGGTATATCCATCCAGCAGAAAATTATGAAGTCATTAAAAATAGCATTATCAAAGAACTAAGAAATGGGAGAATATTCATTGTATAGTTTTAAGAAAACAGTTCCATCACGCCTGTAATCCCAGCACTTTGGGAGGCCGAGGCAGGCGGATCATGAGGTCAGATCAAGACCATCCTGGCTAACACAGTGAAACCCTGTCTCTACTAAAAAAAAAAAAATACAAAAAAGTTAGCCGGGCATGGTGGCGGCACCTGTAGTCCCAGCTACTCGGGAGGCTGAGGCAGGAGAATGGCGTGAACCCGGGAGGAGGAGGTTGCAGCAAGCCGAGATCTCACCACTGTATTCCTGCCTGGGTGACAGAGCAAGACTCTGTCTCAAAAAAAAAAAAAATACAGTTCCAATTATTTATAATACATATAAATAGGCATATACTGAATAACTTCTTTAGAGAAAATTAAATTAAGTCCCCATTGTATACTACAAGCAGTCTGTATTTATTATTTGTAGCACTCACTGTGACGATTATTACTGTTTCCTCAATAACCCTTAAGCTGTTTGTCTTTTGTATCTAGCATGCCCAGTGCCCAGCACTGTAGTTGATCCATACTAAGTACTCAATAGATGTTGCTAAGCAAATTAATGAGGTAAATAAACAAATACATAGAAAAAGACTGAAAAGCAACATACGATATAATTAAATTTGTTCTCTTTGGAGTAATGTCATTAGAAGTCGTTTTAATTTTGTTCTTTAAGTATTCTATATGTTAAAAACTTTTAAAGTTAGAATAACTTCCATAGTCACAAAAAGTTATTAGTGAAAGAAGTCAGTCCCAAAGAGCACATATTGTATGATTCCATCTATGTGAGATGTACAGACTAGGAAAAATCAATAGAGAGAGACAGATTAGTAGCTGCCTAGGGCTGGGGGCTGGGTGTGACAGGGATAGGGAGTGAATGCTAATGAGATTTCTTGTTGGCACGACAAAAATGTTCTAAAATTAAATGCTGGTGATGGTTTCACAACTCTGTGTATACACTAAAAAGCACTGAACTGCATACTTTAAATGGGAGAATTTTGTGAAATGTAAATTATATCACAATAAAGTGGTTTAGAATATTTTAAAGTTATTAGTAAAAGAAATCATTACTAGCTCTTCTTTCTTCATTTGAACCCACAAAGAGGCCTTTGTGGTTATAACTCTGAATATCTCCCTAAAAATTAACCTTTTTATCATAATTTCTCAACAAAGGGCAATAGACAAGTTTAGCACAAAGTGTGAACACTTTCAGGAGAGATATTTCTTAGTTGATAAGCTAGGTTACCTTAAGAGAAATTTTTCTGGGCTTAAAACATTATTGGCGAGGTGTGGTAGCTCATGCCTGTAATCCCAACACTTTGAGAGGCTGAGGAGGGAAAATAACTTGAGGTCAGGAGTTCGAGACCACCCTGGCCAACATTGCGAAACCTCATCTCTACTAAAAATGGGAAAATTAGCCAGACATGGTGGCACATGCCTGTAATCCTAGCTACTTGGGAGGCTGAGGCAGGAGAATTGCTTGAACCCGGGAGGTGGAGGTTGCAGTGAGCCAAGATCATGCCACTGCACTCCAGCCTGGGTGACAGAGTAAGATTCCGTCTCAAAATAAAAAAAGTTATTATTTTCATCATGCACACACATATGCACACAATTCTCAACAACAAAACACAGGAAACCGATTATGTTTGAAAAATATGCAATATTCCACAAACAACAACTCAGCAAAACTAAAGCCATTACTACCTCTTTCTTCCTTTAGTGAACATCTGTATCATCTCCTACATAATATATCCTATCATTTAACAATGACTCTCTAACAACTCCCCTCTGAGTCACCTAAATTCCTCATGATGTGTTTTGTAAGAGGGAGGTAGGGTTGTCTCTTAGAAAGGTAAGGTTGTCTCTTAGAAAGTAAGACATCTCTTTGGATTGCTGAAAGAAAGCTCCTTGGCCAATGGTCATTTCCCTTTAGAGTCTACAGTGTGGAATAATCTTGAGATAGCTGAGTAGGACCAGCTCAATCATGGAGAAAAGTGGGGGTCGGGACTGAAATGGCATTGTCACTTTATGAAATCATAAAGGTCATCTTTTTAAAACATACCAGGATGGAGACAGAAACCCGTTTTTATCACACTCTGAACTGACTTTAAGTTTCACTCTCTTAAGCAAAAGCTCTCTTTGTTTTTGTCATCACACAATGTCCTATAAATTGTAACCACTAGGTTAAATGATTAAACTTGAGGGATAATAATATAATATTGTTATAAACACTCTTGAAATTGGAGTGGCATGCCCAGAGTGGTGGTGCAATCCAGCTACTTGAGAGGCTGAGGTAGGAGGATTGCTTGAGCCCAGGAGTTCAAGACCAGCCTGGGCAACATAGTTAGACCATGTCTCTAAAAACTGTTTTTAAATTGGGATGAGCAGGCCAATCCCAAACTCACTTAAACATATTCAATTTAAGAAGACTTTTAAACTTCAAATTTTTGAAATTGTTCTTTGACTATGATGCATGCTAATAATGGGCTTCCCTATTACCTAAAGTCTAATAAATGGATGAATGGGGGAATGGGCAGAAGGATGGACAGACAGTAGATATAGATGAAAGAATAGGCAGGGGTAATTGAAAGAAAGAATGAAAAAGAGGAGGGAAAAGATGGGTAAGAAGGGAAGAAAGGAGGGAGACAATGAGAATTTCAACTGACAATAATAAACTACAAGAAGTCAGTTTAGAAGAAAAAATAATTTTGGTCTAAAAGACTCATAAAATGAAGTAGAATTAAGAGGCATAAGTTAAAATACCATCACGATAGCTAAAGAAAATCATTTCCACCACTTTCTAGTACGCTCGTAAGAAAATAGAGTACAGTGGGGCGACGGGCAGGGGGAGATTGTACTATTTTAACAATGCACTATTTTTCAATTATCTATCATTTACTGAAAAATAAATTCCAACTCTGTCCTATTTTAGACAACACTGTCATATGTTCAAGTTTGCTTTGATAGGGAGAAAGGTCGAGGGTTTTTTAAAATATGACTCAGCAATATATTCCTGAGCTGAGTTGTCCTGACATAGGGTAGCAGGGGTTGAAACACAGTAAATTTAGCTCATTAACAGAAAAGCTCTCATAAGCTCAAAATGGGATGTACGTACAGCAATAAACTTTGTTCAGCCTTACACAAGGACACAAAAGTGGAAAACAAAAATAGGGGTAGCATTCAAATTCCAAACAGCATAGTGGGCCCACTGAAATATCACATTGAAGTTGAGGGAAGTCAACCACATGATCATTCGTTTAAATACTGTTCACAGATGGACTAGTTTAAAATGCAGTCAAAACAAGAAAAAGTCTAAAAGCAGTATGGAAATAGTGTAACGTCTGGGACGACATAAGCATTGGGATGAAGTGCAGACAGCACAGAGGTAGGCGTCAAGGATCTTCTGTCATTCCTAATTCTATTTAAAAAAAAAAAAATCACTACTTCTCCAGGTTTCATTTTCCCTTCTGAAATGTGAATATCTGTCTGACTTGCCTTTTGAGATCATTTTATAGTGATTAAAGAGCTAATATTTGTGAAAGCAGTTTAAAAACCATACAGTACAACAAAACATAAAGGAGAATTTGAATTTAAAAACAGTTTAAGACAATGGAGGCTTCCAGTGCCATGCAGTCCCAGGCTGATGCTTGACAGGTAGAACTGAAATTTGCTGCCCCAGACTACAATAATTCTCTGGAGTTTTTTGCTTTGCTTGGTCAGAGAAGAATACACCAAAAAGGTAGAAGCTCAAATATAGGAGGTGCTCCCATGCTGCTGCGGTCTGAGTGAGCAGGTGCCCTTTAAGTTACAAATATCACTGCCCTACATCCTGGACTCCTCCACATTCTAATGAGAGTATTGGGACAGAGACATCACATGAGGCTTAATCTAGAAGAACTGGAAAAAAACAATGCATGTAGCGTACAAGTCATCAGGGGCCCTCGCTTAGCCAGCAGCATCCTTTTCTAGTCTTTGAGTTTCACAAAATAATAGAGAAAAAGGACATACCCTGAAGAAATCCCAAAACAGGAAGAGAAGGAGCAGGAGGAGAGGAAGGACAACACTCACAGTGCCCAGGAAAGTGGTGATGGTGAAGAAGTTAATTAAAAGAGCTCACATATTTCCCCTGCAAGAGAAACTGCCTGAGGAGTCTACAGCAGGTGAATAGTTTGCAAGGTGTTTTAATTTGGATAAAATGACCAAAGAGGAGGAGGATGCTGTCACTTTACTACAAATGACATGTAACAGAATCCGGTTTCTTAACATTTTGAGCAAACTGCTAGAGTGTTCTATGTGTATAATGCACCAGTGTGTTATGGTATGACATAAACTGTGTAAATTTTGTAAATATGTATCATAATATATTCATGAAAACAATCAGGACTTTTTTTAAAAAAAAAGAATAAGTTAAGAATAATTGAGAAATCCCTATATTTGGGATCCAGGTCACTTTTTTCTTTCCCGGTGTAATGTTTTCTAGGGGAAAAGTGATTCAGACATCTTATCTCTCTGCTTTTCCTTTCAAGAGCCTGACCTGCCAGATTCCTTTTACCACCCCCTCATCTCTTAGGCATCAGTTGGCAGTGCTGGTGGATTAACTCCAGCACAAGAATGTGTGAAAGTTGCTCTTCCCAGTCTGGTCCTCTCCTGACTCTTTAGTTACATGCATAATGGCTTAGAACCTGTCCCCAAACAACCTGGAACTAAACTAGATATGCAGTGCTCTACTTCTGGAATTTGAAGGACTTTCTTATTGAACAGCTTTTGAAACAGAAGGAAATGAGAGGGACCAACATTTCTTCCCGTGACTTAAATTGTACTTGCTTCATTTTGGGATGCCTTGCAGTCTGTTCACCTCCTGTTCTTTTCTTCTAAGTGTGAGTTCTCAACATAAGGGAAAGCAGAGAGGGCAGCTCTTGGAGGTAGAAAGAAGGAAAGATACTCTGTCTCACTTCATTTGATTCCCCTTAGAGTTCTGCAAAGACTCATTAGCAAATGGCTAAGATAACCCTAGTACAAATGCAACTAGAAATGAATACATATTGAGCACTTACTATGTGCCAGGACCTAAGCTGCATGTTTCTATTCATTGATTCCACACAACCATACCCCATTTACAAATGACAAAAGATAAGAACTACCATGGTAGTTCCCAAATGATTCCCAAGAATTCACTGAAGAGAAAATGCTTCTTTTCCTACTGCTTGCCTGGTTAGCAATGACTAGTGCATGAGAGCAGTACTTACCTGTGCCCTTCAGGTAGCATGTGGATACGATTTTGGGGACAGACAAGCCTAGGTTTAAATTCCTATTGGGTCACTTTTGTTCATATAACCTTGAGCAAGGAATTTCTACCATATCTATTATGTTAGATTCCCCAGGCTAGAGTGCAGTGGTGTGATCTCAGTCCACTGCAACCTCCACTTCCCAGGTTCAAGCCATTCTCCTGCCTCAGCCTCCGGAGTAGCTGGGATTACAGGCACCTGCCACCACACCCAGCTAATTTTTTTTTTTTTTGTATTTTTAATCGAGACAGGATTTTGCCATGTTGGCCAGGCCAGTCTTGAACTCCTCACCTCAGGTGATCTGCCCGCCTCAGCCTCCCAAAGTGCTGGGATTACAGGCATGAGTCACCGTGCCCAGCCTAAACAATTCTTATAACCAAAACACAACTTAAGACAAATAAGCTAGATGTAAAGGATGTTGCTGCTATTATTCCTGTACATTTTTCTTAATCAGTGGTTCACACTTGAGACAATTTTGCCCCACAGGGGACATTTGAAAATATCTGGAGACATTGTTGATTGCTGCAACTGAGACTGGCAATGCTACTGGCATCTAAGAGACAGAGGCCAAGGTTGCTGCTAAATCATACTACAATGCAGACAGCCCTCTTAAAAAAAGAATTTTCTGGGCCAAAATATTAATAGTGCCAGTGTTGAGAAATCCTTCTCCAAGGGAATAAAGTAGGCAAAGTTGAAATCAGATAAATATGTTAAGACCAATTGATGACAGTCTACTTATTTAACAGAAATACAAGTGATATGGTTTGGCTCTATGTTTACACCCAAATCTCAGGTTGAATTATAATCTTCAGTGTTGGAGAAAGGACCAGATGGGAGGTGATTGGATCCTGGGAACAGATCTCTTCTTTGCTGTTATCATGATAGTGAGTGAGTTCTTACAAGACCTGGTTGTTTAAAAGTGTGTGGCACTTCCCCTTTAGCTCTCTCTCTTCTGCTGCCATGTGAAGATGTGCTTGCTTCCCCGTCACCCTTACACCATGATTGTAAGTTCCCTGAGGCCTCCCCAGCCATGTCTCCTGTATAGCTTATGGAACTATAAGACAATTAAACCTCTTTTCTTTACAAATTACCCAGTCGTAGGTAGTTCTGTATAGCAGTGTGAGAATGAAATAATACAACAAGCAAGAGAATATGTAGACGGATCCCTAAAAATATTCATGTACTGTGATCTAGTCACTTCACTTTTAGGAATTCACCCTCATGAATGCACCCAAAAATTTTCATAAGAGCAAATAGATTGGAAATTCAAAATAGCTACTTGCCAGTTGTAGATTAAGTGATTACAGGAAAGGTAACCATACAATTTGTTTCCCAAACTTGTATGATATGAGGAGTAAAGGAGGGTATTTTATTATTTTTTCAGGATAATGGTCATATATCAGGATTTCTCTGGGCAAACAAGGTTATATTGTTCCCTGGTCATAAGGGAAAGAGAAAATAAAGTATGTCATATTGTTGTTAAGGGAATGATATGTAGTCAGCAAAAATATTTTAAAGGATATTTAACAACATTGTAAAGTGATAATAATGTATGTAATATATCCAGCCCTTTACAAGGCTGGATATAATACTTATGAATCAAATTTTATAATATATATCCTTATCAGTGTTGATAAAATAATGGAAAGATACAGTACATAGCATTTTTAACATTGATTCGAGGGGGCGGAGCAAGATGGCTGAATAGGAACAGCTCCAGTCTCCAACTCCCAGCGCGAGCGACACAGAAGACCGGTGATTTCTGCATTATCAACTGAGGTACTGGGTTCATCTCACTGGGGAGTGCCAGACAATCAGTGCTGGTCAGCTGTTGCAGCCCAACCAGCGAGAGCTGAAGCAGGGCGAGGCATTGCCTCACCTGGGAAGCGCAAGGGGAAAGGGAATCCCTTTTCCTAGCCAGGGGAACAGAGATACACAACACCTGGAAAATACGGTAACTCCCACCCCAATACTGCGCTTTAAGTAAACGGGCACACCAGGAGATTATATCCCACA
>NW_012098432.1:5241880-5261533 GCF_000951045.1 Mandrillus leucophaeus
AACAAACAAAAAAACACGTTGATTCACTGGCTGTTGAAATTACAGCTGATGATTATGGTTTTGCTCTATATTCAAAATTGCCTATAATTTTTTAAAATTATAAATATATCCTGCTTCTTTAGGAAGAAATGTAATTCAGTCCCAGTTGATGAGGGAAAGTTATTCTTCACAGAACAATGCTAACTAATAAATATAGAAAAAATGATACAAATTAGAAAAACCACACTTTTTACACCTCCCAGTGAAATAATTATTTCAGGCAAAGATCATCAATGCATTTTAAAATATTTAGGTGAAAGATTGTTGAGATATTCACAAGGTGCTAAGGCATTAACCCATGAGTTAGTTGCTAATTGCAAAGTGAAAAATAAACCTTCACAATGAAGAGATTTGGTGATGACCTTACTAACAAAGTGATCAAATTTAACATCATTTGAGTGAAAACCTTGGCATTATATGCCTTCTGTTGTGATGTAACATGAAATAAGACCGTCACTTATGGAATATCCTGGCCAAAAATGTTTAATTTAAATCTAATTAAGCCATTAGACCCATTTTAGTTTATAAGAAATCCAAAGAATATAAGAACTAGGAGAACCACAGCATGCAGAAGAAATCAGACAAATTCAGAATGTGGGACAATACAACTGTCCTACAATGTCTTCAAAAAGTAAATGTTCTAAAAAAGAAATAAAGGGATTTTTGAGATCAAAAGACACTAGAGAAATGTAACATGAATACAATCTGTGAACTTCGTTTGAAAAAAAGAGAGAGAATGAGAGAGATAAATGTCATCTTTAGATAATTGGGGAAATTTGAATATAAATTGAATATAAATTGGTTATATTATAGTGTGTGTGGGTACAATAAGAATATAAAATTATCTTAGATATGATGATGGCATTGCAGTTACATGAAATATTATGGTAAGTATTATGTCTGCAACATATTTTCAAGGTGTTCAGAACAAAGTACACATACTTACAAATAGCTATACAAAGTAAATACAGCAAAACATGAATAACTGCTGAACGAAGGTAATGAGTATACAAGTGTTCATATTGTACTATTCTTTCAATCTTTCTGTATATTTAGAAAATGTTTAAAGTTAATGGAAAAATATCCAAAAAGGTACGTTTAACTTGAAGCAGTGTGATTACATTTAAAGCAGCATAATTAGTAGTCCCAGAGTTAACCTTTGTCTTTGCAGGTCTGGATGTTTAAGTTACGTGGAATTGGTGAACCTACAGCCATTCCCTTATCCTGCACACCACTTCAGGCCAGCTTTTCCAGTTTCATTTCCATGGATCTCATCACTTCCTGTGATACATTTCAGTTTCCGTCCTCTCCACCACAAACAGTACCACCTTCTTCTACCTCCTCCATCTTTGAGGGTCTTTATCTCCCCAAGAACAATGGAAATAGAGCTCAGATCAATCAGTAACTAACTTCCTTCTAGTGGCAAAAACAGTTAGTGTCAAATCAGTTACTCCCAGGTACTCCCCTACTTTTCCCAGGCTACCTCACAGTTAGGTTGGGGTCATGTAACTGGCTCAGAGGGAAAAGGTCAGTTCTAGGCCAAGATAGCTATGAGTTATGCTGCCACTTCCATCCTTGTCTTCCCTTACCGCAGAGGCCCGTAGTGTGGCTGCAAAATGAAGGAAGATCCCCCATTCGCATTAGACTGTGATATGAACAACAAATACATGTCCGTTGTGCTAAAGCCGCTGAGATTTCAGGGTTTGTCTGTTACAACAGTTAGTCAGAATTTCTTAGTTTCTAAATCTTTCTGAGAGGCTAACAGGAAACCTCCCTACTATTGCATCCAGTTTACCCTTTCTTTGAATATTGCCTTCAATATGCCATTAAGAAAAAACAATTGGTGTTCCCTTAGGAAATTTGTATCTCGCACAATTTTCAGAGTAAACAACGTGCATTCTTCCAAATCTCTACTTAACATAGCAACAAACATATTTGACCATTCCCTCAAAAAGAAAAGAAAAAAGGCTGGGTATGGTGGCTCATGCCTGTAATCCCAGCATTTTGGGAGGCAAAGGTGGGTGGATCATCTGAGGTCAGGAGTTCGAGGCCAGCCTGGGCAACATGGTGAAACTCTGCCTCTACTAAAAATACAGAAAATTAGCCAGGCATGGTGTCATGCACCTGTAATCCCAGCTACTCAGGAGGCTGAGGCAGGAGAATCTCTTGAACCTGGGAGGCAGAGGCTGCAGTGAGTCGAGATTGCACCACTGCACTCCAGCCTGGGTGGCAGAGCAAGACTCTGTCTCAAAAAAAAAAAAAGGAAAAGAAAAACAAAAAAGAAAAGGAAAGAAAAAAAGAGAAGGAAGGAAGGGGGTGAAGGAGGGAGGAAGACGGAGAGAGAGAAAAAAAGAAGAGAGAGATAAGGAGAGAGAAGAAAGAAAGAGAGAAAGGGAGAAAGAAAGAGAGGAAGAAAGGAAGGGAGGGAGAGAGGGAGGGAGGAAGAGAGGGAGGGAGGGAGGGAGGAAGAGAGGGAGGGAGGGAGGAGAGACTGCTTAATAGGTTGGGAAGTTCTTTTGCCAGGACTTCTACACATCCTCCTGTATGGGTCAGATGTGTCACATCTGGAAACATAGAAAGCCAAAAAAGCATTAAAATGGGCTACAATTTGGTGACTTGGGACCAAAAACATAAAAACATAATATTTTCTTAGAAAGGATTTTTAAGCCTAAAAATGAATTATTGCCTTGAACAGTGACAGCATTAATCCTGGAAGAAAACATATCTGTCTGGCTGTATATGAGAATTCAAATTTCTTGATTTCTTTACCACCTATTGATTGGCAACATTTCCCAAGGAACAATTTTACATATTTCATTTTAAATTGATTTCTCTTTCTAGCAAGACTGTGCTTTTTGAGAGCACTGAGGCAAAAAAAAAAAATCATTTAATTTTACTTTTTAAAATCAATGTCTACAAGACCCTTTGAGTCAATGGATTACCCTTGCTATCCATTGGACACTTTTCTAGGCTGTTCACTGACCTTCTGTATCTCATATACAATTGCAGCACTTTTAGTCTTACACGAAATGTTTTTGTCATTTTCGCCCTTTGCTCTTTCTGTCACTTTTAAGTTCTGAACTTCACTCTGTAATTGCTCAGCTTCTCTTTTAAACTTGACATGTATTATGTGTCGTTTGTGCCCTTAATTACATTTTGTACTTTGGAGTTCAACTGTGTTGGTCTTTTCTAATCCTACTATATTGATTGCTATACAGCAAGCCTCCTTCCCTCTAGGAACACTATTTATCTTTAAGCTAGTTTTTTTCCAATGCTGAAAACCACTGAATTTCTTTTTACTGCTCTTTCCAGGAAATCTCAGACTATCCACAGTTGTGATGCCAAGATCTCTTCACTAGAAACACAATTACTTCTCTTTCAACATGAACTCTCTATATGCATATTTGAAAAAGAAACCAAAGTGACAAAATGTAGAAAAGATATATGTGTCAAGAACAGACAAGACATTTCAGAATATTCAGGAAGCAAAAAAAAAATATTTTATAAAAGTGTGAGAAGGAGAACAAAAGGATGGTTTCTTAAAGAAATATAATATGGGAAACAGTGACTTAAAGCACAGTATAAAAACATGGACTTTACAAAAGTAAGAGTAAACCATTTTAACATCTACCAAACACAAAACCCCTAGCTGTGAAGAATGGTATCATTTGTCAAATGCAGGCAAACATCTTGTTCTATGAAAACATGTACAACAGTCTCCTCCTGTGTCCCACTCTACCCAGTATTATCTCCCTCCAATCCTTCTCCAGAATGCAGCCAGAGTCCTTACCATAAAATGCATCTTTAATCATTTCTCTGCTGGAAAAGCTTTTAATGACTCTCCATTCTAGAATAAAGCCCAAATGCCTACAAAACCCTATGTATCTGGACCCTATTTACTTTTCTTTCTTCATTTCTAGCCACTTCCCTTTCTTCCTAAAAGCTGTATGTTCCAAACAAAATGTTCTTATGGTTTTCCTCTGGACCTTTGTACACACTGGTTTCTCAGAATGCTCTTTCCTGCCCCAACTCCTCTTGGTCTGTCTATTGCTTATTCATCTTTCATGTAGATGCCTCTTCTTACCTGACTCAAGTAAAAATTAAGCATCCCGCTTCTGTATATTATTATAGTTCATTGTATTTCCCCTATCATAACACATAACTCACTGTTACATTATCTTGTTTACTTACCTGCAACCCACTTTATTCAGCAAGCAATAGGATGGTAATGACAATGTTTATCGTTTTTGCCAATATCCCAGCACCCAGCACTGTACCTAGCACCTGATGAAGACTGATAAATGCTTTTTTGGATGGATGTTGTACAAATATTTAGTAACCCAACGTCTAATTTTAACCTCTGGTTGCAATTCTTGTTGAAAATCTCTCCAAAATAAGAACTGGCAACCCTTAGCATGTGCATTAAAAATGGCTCATTAGCAGGATACCTTTGGAATATGGGACAGTTGATGCCTCTATTATCTCTTTCCTACTAACCATAACGGCTTGTAGTGATAAAAGATACCCATCATGTATCACATTCAAAATTCAGCAACTGGGGTTCTCTTAGCACCCACGCAGTCCATCTTTACCTGTTTAGAGGTACTCATGTAGCCACCACAACCTCCCAGGTTCTACTCTACAGAAGAATCAGGGTGGCCCAGTAAATGCCATCTACCACAATTTTTAGCCTGACAATAGGATGGATTAAGCATTTTAGAAGGAAAAACACTCCTTCCAAAAGCTGTCAGCCTCTTTCTATTGTGTAATGAATCAGTCTACTTTTCTGTCTTAGTAAATATAGTACAATAAGAAAAATTGCATCTCTTTGGAATGATTAAGGAGCTTATAGGTTCTCAGAGTCCTCATCTTGGAAATAGTATCCTGGGAACTTTAGATTTAGAGATAGAGAAAAGTGGCTCAAAGCTGTACTAATCCCCTCTAGAAGTCTCTGAAATCAAAAACTACTTAATTCAATATATTCTGCTTGATTTTTAAAACTTCATTCCCTCCTTTCCAAAATTTCTCCTGTGAGGGCAGGAAATTCAACCAATGGAGGGTACAGTAAAGGGAAGCTGTATTGAATCAGATTTGGAATATTTAAATATTGAAGTTTATGCTCTAAAGTATCAAATTTAGTGACTCAGGAGAAAACTGCCTTTAAAATTATGTGAATGTCATTCAGTACTACCTTGATTTTGTAAGAAATAACATTTATTTAATTTCAGGAAAAGGTAATAAGAAATAAAGTAAGCCTTTGAGCATTTGAAGGAACAAATTCAAATAAAAAATACTTTTCATTGTTTTTTATTATTATTAACAGAAAGGGGAAAAACACGAAAATTATCTGGCTTACTGCCCAAACTAAGGGTACCACTGAGAAAGTATTTTCACTCCTCTTACTACCAAGAGTATAAGAATTCTGCTACCAAAAACAAAAAGTGAAGCTTCATGTCCAGGAGAATGGAGGTAAAGCAAAATGCTACCCAAACTATTGGTAATTTATTAGTAAGTGTGATTTAAAATCAAATGCTTTTTGAATTATAGAATGTGGAATAATCAACCTTTCAGGGTTCAAATGGGCCATGGATTTTCAAAAAGGACATCAGTAGAAATAAACTGTAGAAAAGCTATTTGGACTGTCCTAAATCTAAAATAGCCCTAGTTCCTAAATATGTCGTTCATGTGCTTCTTTTTATGACTGACTACAAATTTGCTGACAGATATTGTATCTCTTAATAGTCAAATTTTGATATTTCTTCTTTGTTTACCCAGTAATTGCTCTCAGTAGTACCTCCCGACTTTACTCTTACCAAAAACTAAAGTTGGGTACTTTACGAGTGACCCTGACATTTTCTAGTAGCTCCTTATTTCCTCAGATGCCAAAACCAGCAACTAATTCTTGAATATTTTTTCCATACCTGACAGTATGGAAAAAAATACATGGGATTTCCTAAAATCCCATCCTATGACTGTCCAAATATATACAGTTCAGCCATTAAAATGAGTCAGAAGTAAGGTCACATACCTGGACCAGCGATGGAAAGGTGGGGCATTTGAACAGAAAATTAATGAGTATTAAAGTGAAGAAGTTTAATGGATATTAAAGTTAGAAAGTGTAAGGTGCTTTCCTGCCCAGAGATTAGAAAACCTGACAAGTCTAGAACCCTAATAACCACAAACGACCTATTGCAGCTTTATCAACATGCGCTCCACAGAACAATAACATGGGAGGATGCCCTCCAGATTGCCTTTCATGAGCAATAAATGTAGAAGCAGCTATACAACACAGCTTTTCTCTTAGAGATTCAGAAAGTGTATTAGCATATTAAAAGATTTTTTAAAGCCTGTCCATAAATAGACCTATTTATCTCTGTTTAATCTGATATTTAACCTGGTATTTGCCAAACATTTTTAAAAATTATTTTTAATTTGTATATATTTATCTTGTAAAATATGTTGCCAAACTTTTTTGATCACTGAATACCAGTTAAGATCTCAGAGAACTGGCATCCCAAGAAATATGCTTGAGAAAAAGCTGACCTGCTCAGCCATTCATATATGCTGCTGTGTCTTGAATATCTAGGGCTACCCTATAAGGTCAGGCATCATCCACTTGATGTCCTAAAGCTGTGTTTCTTAAACTTCCACATGCATATGAGTCACTGGGGATCTTGTAAAAACATAGATTCTGATTCAGTAGGTCTAAAGTGGGGTCTGAGACTTGGGGTTTCTAACAAGCCTCCAGGTGATGCCAATGCTGCTGGTCTGTGTCACACTTTGAGTGGCAAAGCTCTACACGGACCTGGCGATGGTAAAATCTTCATATCTCCAATCTCTTTATCTTACCATTCCTAATAACAAATCTTCCTAAAATACTGCTTTCATTATGTCACTTTGCTGGTCAAAACTTTCAGTGCTTCCCTCTTCTCTTCCACATTAGTCATTCAATGATAGACATGTATTAAACCTTTATTGTGTGGTAAATAGATTAAGAAAGCCTCTGTCCCTATATACTCAAGAAAGAGGTGGGCAAGAAACAAGGCACAGAATGCCGGGAGCCAAAACAATAGAGAGTAGCTAATTTCAGTAATTTGAATGTGCTACATGACTAGAACAATGATTCCCAAAGTGTGTTGCCTAAACCATCAATGGAAACCATCAGCATCACCTGGAAACTTGTTAGAATGCAAATTCTCAGGGCTCACCCTAGACCTACTTAATCAAAAACTTCAGAAGTGGGGTCTAGAAATCTGAGTTTTAACAAGCTCTCCAGGTGGTTGAAAACCCACTGGATTAGACAATCAGTAAGTTTCTCTCCAGCTCTAAAATTCTATCATTTTGACTGCTGATAGCTCTTTCAATGATATTTGTTATCCAGATTTGTTATAAACTAAAAGCATACTCTCGGGAATTAACTTCCCGGATTTAAAATCCAGCTCTTACACTTAATTGCCATTTACACTTGCACGTTACTTCAGTTGTCTATGCTTCAGATTATCATCTATAAAATGAGGGCAATACTAGTACCGATTTTCATATGATTGTTCTGAAAATTAAATAAACTATAATAATATAAGTAGCTCACTGGGCAAGATGCCTGGCATGTGGTGCTTCAGGTCATAACACAATCATTACCCTCTTAATAAGGCCTTCCTTGGCCACTCTATCCAAAATTGCAACCCACCCCTACCATTCCCTTGTCCCCTTCCCTGCTTTATTTTTCTCCTTTGCAGTTATTATTCTCTAACATACTACATATTTAAATAGTTGCTTTGTTTACTATCATTTTCCACTAGAATGTAGGAGCTATAAAGCTGCCAAAGATTTTTGTCCATTTTGCTACGAGCTGTATCCCCAGTGTTCAGTATAGAGTTTGGCACATTATATGCACTCAAAAAATATTGGTTGGGGCTGGGTGTGGTGGCTCACACCTGTAATCCCAGCACTTTGGGAGGCCAAGGCGGGCAGATAACCTGAGCTCAAGAGTTCAAGACCAGCCTGGGCAACATGGCAAAACCCCATCTCTACCAAAAATACAAAAAATTATTATATATTGGTTGGATGAATAAGTGAATAAATGTTAACTGTTACTGATATTAATCTTATTACTAATAATTAGCAATCTAAACTTTCCTTATTGAAACAGTTGCTACTTCTTGTTCATTGCCACAAATTGCACTTATGTCTCATTCCATGCTCTACTCAAATTATACCCCATTTCTAAGATGCCCTTCTGCCTAAATTCAGCCCATTTTAGACCCTGCTCAAGTTCTGCCTTTTCTTTTAATGTTCTCCAATGACTGAATGACTCTGATGATTCTGGCTCTCTAGCTCTCTCAATGTCTACATTGTTTACTGTCTGTGCCATACAATTAAGCACTTAATTATCTTAATCTAGCGTCAGTAGAACAAGTAACTTTTAAGGAATTTACTGAAAGAGTCTGTGTCATTCACGCAATAAATATTCCATGAAAAATTGGAGGAACGAGGCCCCAAAGGAAACAATAGAAAACCTTGTCATTAATTATCCATATTGTCCTCAAATAACAAAAATAGCACTTTACATTTTACAAATAACCCATTAAGGCTGTTGGAATCAAAATGAGGTCCCTTATGTTTTAAAAAAAAATCTGTCAAATAGAGCCAGAGAAGGCATTAAAAGAAAGGCTCTCACACTTGTATACCTGATTACAAAACCTATCACAAAAGACTGCAAAAAGCAAAACCTTGCAGGAAGGCTACTGCACCCTTGTGTCCAACCTCAGACTGATGTTATCCATGTTATTTGTCTTTGTAGCTAAGGATAATCATTTCAACAAAATTATGTAATACTCCTCATTTTTTCTGTAAAACTCTTTGTCTTCCTTATGTCAGGTAAACTCTCTGAATACACACATAGTTTACTATGCACACTTCCCCATTGCAATGCCCTATTCTTGAATATTTTCTTTTAGAGAGCCTCTCTGTTACTTAGGTTGACACACTTTTTAACATATCCTAGTTTTGATTAGATGATCTCAAAGACTATGCATCCTTGGTCTCAAATTTTCAAAATGTCTTTAGGTAAACTATGAAGAGACCATTTCTTGAACTGTAAAACATAAGAATAAGTTGCGAAAGTCATAAAAGAAGCAGATAATTACCCAAGAAGTTGTCAAGTTCAAGGATGAAAAATAATTGGCTCTTTTGCCCTGAGTCCTCCTGCCAACTGGATCTGAAAAAGGCTTCACCATCATCCCCACGCAGCACTCAAGACAGGCATTGTCAATTGATCAGAGCTGGCAGAAAAGGGGACACCTATTTGTCATCCTAACTTACTCTAACCATTCTGCTTCTAAAGGTAAAGGAAACAGATATTTAAAATTTTAAAGTGATTACCTTCTACAAAGCACTTGTTAAAGTCGTTGGAATCAAAATGGAGTCACTTATGTAAAAAAGAAAAAAAAAAAAATAGAGCCGGGCTCTATTTGTCCAGGTACATACATGGTCATATATGGTGACAGAACCAAGACCTGAGCCAGCCTCCTGATTCTGTCCAGGGCTCTCTGCCCCTCCTACTCCATTTCTGAAATTTAGTACCTACATTTTCATTCTAAAGCAATCAAAACATAAGAAGCAAACCTTTGACAGAGAGTTTTCATATTAATGCTTATTAACATAATGCTGAAATGAAAAATGACAGCTTCAAGTCAAGTGACAGGGTTGGTTAGCCTGTTATTTTTTAGTTCAGTTTATTTACCTAAACCTAGCATGTGTCATGACTGGAAATAGACAAAACAGATAATTCTAATTCTGCTGTCCTAGAAAAAGAAAAGGAAAATAGTCCTCATTAATAGGAACTGGGCTCAAATCCAGTCCTGAAATAACTTCCATTACTGAATCAACTTTTTAAAGGTGACTTTTCCTTTATTAATGGCAAAGCATTTTAAGCATAGCTTTAATTACTCAGTTTAAATTATAGGCAGACATACAGAATTGGAAAAATATGAAAAAGAGGTGAGAGAGAGATAAACATCTACTTTAATATAATGACCATTTCCGCACTATGGAAATTATGCCCACATTATAATTTTTCCGCAGCCTCTCTCTGAATCACAGTTTCCAAATATTAAAATCACCTCTATAATGCAGTTGGAATAAAAACTGACTTGTCAAATTGTACCTAGTCAATTGATAATTCTGTCTTGATTAAGTCTCATTTTTTAGGCATACTATAATTGAGGCTGCTTTTTTTTTTTTTTTTTTTTTAAGAAAAATCATCTAACACAGTTAGAAATTGGCTCTGGCACTGTCTGCTTACCCAAGGAAACCAGGATAACTGACAGTTCTGTTACTTCACAGAGTTAATCCATTTTAGCAAGTACGTTACTTAGTTACAAGGTACCAGCAGTTGGTCCTATAGTTTGTCCTTTCACCCTGAGAAGGTGAGCCTGATGCATATTTGAGGGAAGCAGGAGGAAAGCAGCAAGTACACAGAATCACTTCTCCTCAGCACGCACCCTGCCACCACCCTGAGAGAAATGTTGAATCCACAGCTGAAGTTCAGGGTCTGTGCTGCCCCTCCTCATGCAAAAGGGCAGTCAGTTATGGGGTTCTTCCATTGTGTGGGTATGCACAGAAACAATGCCAATGGCCCTCAGAAAAATACAGCCACAAAGCTGGAATGATTCTCACCTTAGCCCCCTAAGTTAACCCAAAGATTATTGGTGTACCATGAATTGGGGTCAAAGCAAGAATGTCACCAAGAGTTCCAGCCATATCCCACCATGCTAGCTGGGCATGGTACCTTTAGACAAACAGGGTAGCCAAGACAAATTTTGACTTCTAGAAAGTAGACTATATTTCCTAAAGAAGGTAAAGGAAACATTGGAGAACTCTGCTTTCTAGCCTAGTCATTACAAAAAATGAGAGATGGCTTCCCCTGTGTCACATTACTGAATGAGTTTTTCAGGCAATAGATTTAATCATCTGGAAAAGAGTACAAGTACCCCAACTCACTCACCAGAAACATTTGTGGTAGTTGGCATCTAAAACACTATTCACAATTACTGGAAATCCTTTAAAACACTACCACTTTCATAATAAATACCTAAGGCCAGGAGCGGTGGTCCACACCTGTAATCCAACACTTTGGGAGGCAGAGGTGGGAGGATTACTTGAGCCCAGGAATTTGTGAGCAGCCTGGGCAACAAAGCAAGACCTGGTCTCTTAAAAAAAACAAACAAAAGAAAAACAAAAAAAACAAAAACAAAAACAAAAAAACCTTGAGAAATGACTATGTGCTTGCTAAATCTGATACAGTAGGTAGAAAATGAGTTTAAGAGTAGAAAGGACTTGATTGAAAGTCCTTGGTCACTTCCCAGCTCTGTAACCTTAAGTGAATTACTTCGTATCTCTCAGTCTAACTTTTCTCTTTTTAAAAATAATCATAATAAAACTAATTTCACAGTGGAGTCCTGAGGATTACATAAAAAGCATAGAAAAAGTGTCTTCATAAAAATGCCTGGCCTATGATAAAAAAAAAACTAAATGAATAATAATTATTTTCTTCTCCCATTTTCTTTTTACTAGTAAAGAAAATATCTATGCCAAATGATTTTGAATATTGTATATAGCTTAAAAACTTAAGTAACATGCCAGTGTCTTTTCTATGCAACCATTGTTTGCATTGCTAATTTGAAGGAACTACTACTTATGTATGTAATTATATGTGAAATTTGAATGAATTACAACCCTGGGCAATCATCTAGTTGAACAATTCAAATTGGTATCATAATCCGGATCTCCTTTTCCAGAAATATATTGCAACTTTATTTCTCTTCTAATCAATCTCATTATGGTGGAAGAGAAAGAGGGAAAATCTATCCCTCATCAGTTGAATAATAGCAATGTGTCATGGCCTCTTTTCCACTGAGTCCACTTCTTTTGTGTTAGATAACATGTATCTCTCAAAGTATTTTTGCTTCTCTTTCTTCCAGAGCCTGCTTATGGCATCTAATATTGCAAATATATCATTCTATTCAGTTTTAGAAGCAAGTATGTACGATTCTGAAAAAGGAGGAGAGAAAGAAATGCATGTTTGATGCACCTAAGAGAATAGGCAGAAACCGTCTATGGCCAAGGACAACAGGAGGCTTGTCCATCTGCCCATAATCAAACTGAACTGTGTCCACTAGTTATCAGCAGGGGGTGGCCAGTGGGCATCACACTAAAATAGAATTTCTGCCATTGGGACTACAAAGTGAGGAAGCAAAAAATTGTTTCAGAATGCATTTCTGCTTTGGCATGACGTATATAAAGAGTTGTTGCTTGTTTCTTACACAAAAACTATAAAACTTTTTTCATTTTGTTTTCATTTATTAAACATTTTCTGGATGCTTTATAGAATCTAGGCACTGTGCTGGCCACTCTGAATATAAAAAATAATTTCTTTCTTTAGCAATTCTGTTTTATGAGGGGGACAGAGAAGTAAACAAATAATTATAATACAGTAGATGACAGCTAATATACATACAATGTACTATTGGAACACAAAGAAAGAAGTAATTAACTATGCAAAAATACAGCAAGTTTACAAATTTGTGAGGCATCTTTGCAAAAGGCTATGCTAATCTTCTCTGTAATATTCCAGTGTTGATACCAACACTGCTACAGGAGTGAGACCAACCATGGAAGTAGAATAGAAAATCCAAGAATAAACAGATGGATCTTGATTAGTTATGTTTGTCTTAGGGTAGGAGAAAAAAAAGTGTTTATTGTTTTTATGTTCATTTATTGCAGTCTTTTTTATGTGTGTGTATGTTTATGATATAATTTTTAACCTTAGTAATAGCATCTAAACATCTCAACCTCTGTATTCTATATCAGTATGCTTGAGGGTGTGACCACTGGAAAACATATAAATGTAGATATAGATGCAGATTTTGAAATAGATTTAGATAGCTTCTTGTCTCCAGAAATACTACTTACAATATAATTTTTAAATTTTACAATAAAGCATTGTCTTTTAGGCAATTTCCTAATGGAAAAGTGAAGATAAGGCATAGCATTTATTGGCATTTAGCAAAATTAATATGTTAATACAAATACATCCTTAGTGTGCTTTTAGACATACTATAAAGGCTTCTTTTCAATTACAGAAATGAAGAAGGAACGAAATGAGGCACTCCAATTTAAGCTAAAGTAGAAAGTCTGGGTACACTGTCAGCTTGCAAATCCTATTTAAATGTCTATTGGCTTTGTTACTAGCACATAAATTTGGAAACAAAATTCACATCAGTTTCCGATAAAATGTATTGTTCCTCTTTGAGGCAATTTTTGGTGCTAATATATCCAAGTCTCATCTTAGGTATCCCAGGCATTCCTCTGTGCTGTTCCTGAAACCATACATTGGCCTGGAGCTATTTGCATAATAATATTGGTGTTTCCCCTCCATGCCCCGGTCACAGGAGCCAATGGCACATTCTGAAAGGTAGTCCAAGGCATTTGCTTGCCCCAGGAGCACCAGGGTTTTAAGCACCAGGCTTAGCCAGGGTCTAAGTCTGCTTTGAAGAACTCACTCCAAAGAGTAACAGCTGTCACTTTGCCTGTCTGTGTCCTGGTGGACACCAAAACTTAAATGGTCTATCCCCTGATGAATTCAAGAGAATATAGTCACATTGTTATTATTATCCATCAATTGTGCAAGACATAAAAAGTCCTAAACTTTACCTCTAATCTCTACTTGAGTCAGATAATACTTGAGTCTACTTTTTCACATATCGAAATTTCATTTGTACCTTACCTACATGTAATGAAAACCACAATGCCTGTGGATATAGCCTAATGTTTTTATTTTCCACATGTCAACTCCATATAAGTAATTTGAGGTCACTGTTCTCAATGTGTTTCTCTTTTAATAATATCTAGCACAGCTTCACAGGCAACTTTATTTTTAAGGAATGTTTTCTATTGATAGTGGTGGTGCTGGTAGTGTTGTCAGCTTTTCTGTTCCACTCCAACAAGTATCCAAGTGTTGTCCTATGAGTGAATGAAGTTTTGCCAAGTCTATGTTATTTCTATGATTTTTATTACAAATTTCTAGCCAACATAGTGTTTCATTCCTTGCATATGTAAAAACTGCAAAAAAATTGAATTTAAAAATAAAAAGTAAATGTCCTTACACAGTAAACTGAGTAATGGCTCAAGCCTAAGAAGTCTAACTCACAAATGCTACGGAGAAAGTCATTCATTAACTTAAGATCAAAGGCATGCAAGCTACTTGACGATAAATGGAGGCCAACAGAAACATTGATTAGTGGAAATGTTTAAAAAGCAGACGTCACTGTGAAAGCAAGGGCTTATTTCTGATGACGAAAGGCGTGCTATCTCTTCTAAGTTATTTATTAACAATAGTCAATATTCAGAAAAAAAGAGATAAATAAATGAGCAGCATGGAAAAGGGCTAGGAAACACCCAACTTATGAGCAGCTCCAAAACTCCAAGAGCGTGCCAGTTGCATAGTTTTAAGAAATTATTTACCCTTACAGTATTGTTAGACGTGGTAGCAATACTTTGCTTTAAGCTCACATAAACCAGTCTAAACTATAATGTAGCTGAAGTATAATATTGGCCTGGTAATTCTATATTAAATTCACCTAACCCTTTGTAACACGCTTCTGAATTTCTATCTGTGAATAATAATGGAAAAAAACACCATTTATTGAGCATATATGTACTACTTCTCAGGCACTGTGCCAATTTAATCCTTACCTCAGTCTGTGAGATAATTATTATTATTCTCTTTTATGGATGAGCAAACAAATCTAAAATTCTAAAACAATCTGCTATAGACGTGAGTATGTTAATAATGCTATATTTATGCATAAGAGAAAATGTTCTCTGAGTCTGTCATTCTCCAGTCTCCAGTTTTCATACTTAAGAAACAAGAAGCAATCCACGGTCAAAGGGCAGAGGCTCTGGACACAGAATTCCCTGTAACATGTTCACAGGATCAGATAAATGCCCCTGTCAGTGACTGTCCATATAGTACAATGTATTTGCAGCCTTGAGGAACATGTGTAGATTCAAACATATTCCTGGTTCCTTTTTTAAGAATCTTGTTAGACAGACCTGTAGATCTTGTTTTTAATAACTCAATCTTTTTTATATACTCAGCCCAAGATCGAAGCTGCTGCTTAATTTTAAGCTCTACATTCTGTATTTTCTACTTTAATTTGTACTTATGCCACATTTTACTTTTTTTTCATAGCAAGAGATAGATTTACCTTCACAAAGGAATACAATTTGCCCTTAAGGAAATGACATTCATTTTCAATAAACATTTGGTAAGTAACTACTTTTTCAAAAGTCAAACACTAAGTCTGAAGAAGGTAAAAAGATGGATAAGACCTAACCTATGCCTGTAAGGGGCTTAAAATCTAACTGTGGGGACAGAAATTGAATCAGGGCTAAGTTTGAAGTAAAGCCTCACACTCCCTCTCCAAAGAACAATTTCTGACATAGTGTTGTTTCTCTAAGGAGCAAGTTCTAACTTTGTCTCAATATGAGAAAGGGGGCTAAACAATAATCATCTAGGATAAACTGTGAAAACTAAAAGATTCTGGTTCTACCAATAACTCTTAGGGAGATGGGGCAATGCAGGAGAAAGGGAACAGTTTCAGCATTGACATGAGTGTGCCTGAGGATGTTCCTTTACAAACCACATACCAACAGCTTGCCATGTTCCCAAGAATCACTCCTATAGGGAGTCCAGGTATAGAAAGGAAGATGTCATGCACCTCAGAATCTTGAGACAGGCAAAGACTGAGAACCACAAGGTCTAACATGCTGTAGTTTTTCAGGTGCAGCTTCCAATGACAACGTAGTATATATTCATTTTTCTATTTGTCCTTATTTAATATTAAACAAAGAAAAATATTTGGCACAAAAGTCTGGATCAAGAGGAACTTAATTCAAGTAGGTGTTTACCTGTGTCATTCATTGAGATAAAAGGCTGTTTCTTCAGAAGTAGGCCTGAATCACTGCAAACTTGAGTTGCTTAGAAAAGAATCTGTGATAAAAATAAGTATGAAGATAGTTACCTAAAGTAAATTATTTTTACTCATTAACAACTAATCTTTTGGGAATGCTCTCATAACTTACTATAATTTACCCTCCCCCAAAACTCAGAGAATTCTCTCCTACACATAAAATACTGCAGATACTTTCGCTCTTTGGAGAAGCAGCCTTTCTCCTCTTTTTACTGAAATGAAATTCTTAGTGCCACAACTTCCTAAATCTATTTCAGTCCTTATATTTATCCTTTATCTACTTTCACACTTCACATTCCACCTGTAAAATGCATCCCTAACCAGTTGATACTCTATCTTATCTTCCATCCGCATGCACCATGTAACATTTACATTTATGTTTTATGTTTTGCTGCCACACTGATTACCAAATGGTGGTGGATGATATTTTTGTTTTGAGTTTAGCATTTTCTTTCTGTTTTAATTTGGGGGGGTGGGGCTTAAATGGCATTATATGGCATTCTAAATTACATGGCATATCACTCTATAAAAATTTAAGTTAAAGAAAATCATTTTTCCAAATTAAGGGGAAAAGCTACTCAATTTTACCACATAGAAACCATTGCTAAAATTTTGATATTTTTCCTTGCAGTATTTTTTCTATGTATGTTTTTTATCTTTTCACTTTGAAATAATTTCAGACTTACAGAAAAGCTGCAGAAATACGACGGAGAGTTGCCATGTACCCTTCACCCAGCTTCTACTATTAAAATGTTAATGACTTCCATAACCATAGTAGAGTTATCTAGATCTTCTATGTATATTTGGACAAGGTTGAATTTATATTTTTTGTTCATTGCTTTTTTTTTTGCATATAATATGATAGCGTAAGAATTCATATTAAGTTCTTCAAAAATATTTTAATGTCCAAGTAATGTCATACTACATAAATGCATATTTTAATTATTTCCATACTGTTGGATATTGAGATTGTTTGTGATTTTTTTCTATTATTAAAAACTCTCAACATGTTATCATTTTTTTAAGTATCTACTAATTTTATGGGTCAAAAGGTAGTCTTTTATTTTAAATTGCTTTTTTTAGTTATTATTGAACGTGAACATTTTAAATGCTTATGATTTTTATTTCATCTTTTGTAAACTGTTTATTCAAGCCCATTTCCATGTACTGATTGGTGTTTGGATGTATTACTTACACATTTATGTAAAACTTACATATTTAAGATTAAGCTTTTGACTCAAAGATTACAAGGTATTTTATTGTTTTGTATTAGTCTTTTGATTATTTTGTTTTTATTTCAATAATCCAAAATAATTTTGCTGACTGAAAACAACATATCTTTTTTATAGTTGTAATTTGTAATTAAATAACATTTTTATAAAGTAAAACTTTCTTCCATTCTTCAACTCAGTATTTCTCAAACTAAGACCTGCCAACCACTAGTTAGCTCAACATGTGACTCCTGGGAATTATGGGAATTTCTTTCCTTTAAAAAGAGTCTATATATTATTCAGGTTTGAAAATTACTGCAAAAGGTACAAAGGTCAAAGGAGGAATTCCATGTTTAATAAGATGCCATACATACACAATAAAAACAGTTTATCAAAGGATCAGTTAGTATTGCATGTTTTCCAGTGTTAATTATTTTATACTACTTTAATGTCTTGTAAATATTCACAACTTAACTGACAACTAATTTCTTTTGTGTTGTTACAAATTGAACATCAAAAACCTGTATGTCAACTGCCATTGTCAACTCTTATGTCAACTGCCTCTGCTCCCTTTGCCTGGAGTACTCTTTCACTCCATTCCTCCACTCCAATCAAGTGGAAAACTCGTGTGCCTCATTGTCATTCCTCTCCACCAAACCATCCTGCAAAATTGTCTGAATTGTTGTATTCTCTGCTAATTTATTTTCTACATGTTTACTTTCACTGCTGCATTATCTTGGCATTTTGTTATGTAGCTGTTGCCCCTCACAACTGTCAGAGACTGTTCTCTGTATTAAATTCCCATCACTGTAATTCCAGTGGGGCTAGAAAAGTTCCTCTCTCTCTCTCTCTCTGTGTCTCTCTCTCTCTATATATATATACACACACACATATAAAATATATATATAAAAATATATATTATATATATATAATTGGAACTTCATTAATGTTTATAAAATGAATTATCCATATATGGTAGCAATCATCTGGGAGAGTTCTAAGAAGCGCAACCTTGTTTTCTAAATTATACTGACAAATAATACTGCAAGTTCATCTTCCAGCTCTGCAGTCAGTTGTCTCATGGGATCCATGCTTCATTCTGGCAATGTCAAATGCTTTCTATTCTGTGATGAGTGACTCAAGCCAAAGATAATATCGTTGCTCAGGCAGCTGATTAATAATCACTCTTTTTAAAGACTTTTTATATTGAAATAATTTCAAACATACAGAAGAGTTGGAAAATGCTATGGTTTGAAAGTTTTCCTCTCTCAAACTTAGGGTGAAATTTAATTGCCATTGTAACAATATTAAGAAGTGGGATCTTTAAGAGGTGATTAGGCCATGAGGGCTCTGCCCTCATGAATGAATTAATGCTGTTATCAAGGGAGTCGCTTGCTTATAAAAGGATAAGTTTGGCCCTATTTGTTGCTTACTTTCTCCCCCTCTCTTTGCCCTTCCACCATGTGATGCCTTCTGTCATTATGATGCAGCAGGAAGGTCCTCACCAAATGCAGCCTCTCAATCTTAGACTTCCCAGCCTTTACAACTATGAGCCACTATGTTTCTGTTTATTATAAATTATCCAATCTGTGGTATTCTGTTACAGCAGCACAAAACAGACTGACAGAGGAATGAAACAAAGAACTGTTGTATACTTAACCATATTCCTCAGTTGTTAACATTTTGCCACTTTTGATTTCTCTTTCTGTGTGCATGTGCATACACGCACACAACAAAATACTTTTGCTGAACCATTTAAGAGTTACTTGTAGAATTATGTACCTTTATCTCTAAATACTTCAGTGTTCATTTCCTGAGAAAAAATGTTCTCATAAATAACCACAGTACATTTATCAAATCCAGGAATTTAACATTTATGCAATACTCTTATCTAATATACAGCCTATATTTATTTTCCTCTAATTGTCCCAATAATGTCCTTTACAGAATTCTTTTCTCTGATCCAGATTCAAGATCACATATTACATGTAGTTGGCATGGCTGTTAGTCTCCTTCATCTGGTACACTTCACATTTTGTTTTTCATGACATTGAAATTATTCAGAAGTACCAAGGGATTTTTTTTTTATACTTTAAGTTCTGGGATACATGTGCAGTTTTGTTACATAGGTACACACGTGCCACGGTGGTTTGCTGCACCCATAAACCTGTCATCTACATTAGCTATTTCTCCTAATGCTATCCCTCCTCTAGCCCCCGACCCCCTAACAGGCCCTGGTGTATGCCTAACAGGCCCTGGTGTATGATGTTCCACTCCCTGTGTCCATGTGTTCTCATTGTTCAACTCCCACTTATGAGTGAGAACATGCAGTGTTTGGTTTTCTGTTCTTGTGATAGTTTGCTGAGAAT
>NW_012098432.1:5261583-5266702 GCF_000951045.1 Mandrillus leucophaeus
CTGAGAATGATGGTTTCCAGTTTCATCCATGTCCCTGCAAAGGACATGAACTCATCCTTTTTTATGGCTGCATAGTATTCCATGGTGTATATGTGACACATTTCCTTTATCCAGTCTATCATTGATGGACATTTGGGTTGGTTCCAAGTCTTTGCTATTGTGAATAGTGCCTCAATAAACATACGTATTCATGTGTCTTTATAGTAGAATGACTTATAAACCTTTGGGTGTACACCCAGTCATGGGATTGCTGGGTCAAATGGTATTTCTAGTTCTGGATAACCAAGGGATTATTTTAAAGAATGTCCCTTTGGTTCTGTCTGATGTTTCCACTTGGTTAGATTCAGATTATGCTTTTTCAGCAGGAATACTGCATAAACAATGTTGTACATCTCTCAGTATAACATTTCAGGAATCATATCTCAATTTATTTCATCATTGGTGATGTTAACTTTGACTACTCAATAAGGTGGCATTGGTCAGGCTTCTCCACTTTTCATTTTCCAATTAGTAAGTAACCTCCGGGGAGATACTTTGATGATATGTAAATATCCTGTTCCTCTTCAAACCTTTAGCTTATTGATTATTCTTCTGAATAAATCACTTTATAATGATTGCAAAATGGTGATTTTCTACCTTTACTATTTCTTCTATATTTATTGGTTAATCAACCATTCTTTTTTCTTTTCCTTTTTTTTTTTTTCTTTGAGACAGGGTCTAGTTGTGTCACCCAGGCTGCTGGATTGCAGCAGCGCAAGCATGGTTCACTGAAACCTCTGAGCAAACTTTCCACTCAATGGATGCCAAAACCATTGCACCCAGATCAGCCACAGAAAAGAGCAGAGCTCTCAATAGAAATTTTAAATAAGTGGGACTGAGATCCTGAAGCATTTCTTCAAAGAATTGTAACAGGAGATGAAACTTAGTTATGATTCTAAAGACAAACCACAATTAAAGTAATGGCTACCAAGAGGTGGAAGCAGTCCAGTCAAAGCAAAAGTGTACTAGTCAAGAGAAAAGGTCATGGCAATAGTTTTTAGGGATGCTCAAGGCATTTTGCTTGTTGACTCTCTGTTGGACCAAAGAACAATAACATATACTTATTATGAGAATGTTTTTGAGAAAGCAAGCCAAAGCTTTAGCAAAAACAAACAAACAAAAAAACACCCGGGTAAGCTTCATCAGGCTTTCTCCACTATAAAAATGCACCTGCTCATTCCTCTTAAGAAACAAGGGCAATTTTGCAAGAGTTTCAATGGGAAGTCATTAGACATTCACCTTACAGTCCTGATTTGGTTCCTTCTAACTTCTTTTTGTTTCTTAGTCTTAAAAAATCTATAAAAGAAACCCATTTTTCTTCAGTTAATAGTCTAAAGACTGCGTTGACTGAATTAAATTCCCAGAACCCTCAGTTTTTTAGGGATAGGCTACATGGCTGGTATCATCACAAGTGTCTTGAATTTGATGGAGCTTATGTTTAAAAATTAACTTTAAGGCCGGGCGCGGTGGCTCAAGCCTGTAATCCCAGCACTTTGGGAGGCCAAGACGGGCGGATCACGAGGTCAGGAGATCGAGACCATCCTGGCTGACACGGTGAAACCCCGTCTCTACTAAAAAATACAAAAACTTAGCCGGGCGAGGTGGCGGGCGCCTGTAGTCCCAGCTACTCGGGAGGCTGAGGCAGGAGAATGGCGTAAACCCGGGAGGCGGAGCTTGCAGTGAGCTGAGATCCGGCCCCTGCACTCCAGCCTGGGCGACAGAGCGGGACTCCGTCTCAAAAAAAAAAAAAAAAAAAAAAAAAAATTAACTTTATACTTTTTAATATTTTATTTCCATTTTCCAAATAAAAATTTATTTTCATAAAATCCAGATTCTGCACAATAATTTTCCATGAACTTTTCGAAGTCTCCTCACATCTCTAGTTTTAGACAGACCAAGTCTCATTTTTATTATGTTTCATTACACAGTGGAGATTAAGGAGGACTTAGTCTAATCTTTTAATTTAGAGACCATTTCCTTCTATTCAACTAGTTCAATTCTGTGTTCAGACAAGAATCAAAATAAAATCCTCAGAAAATGGATTGATCTAATAGTTTCAGTGAAAAAATACTTTAGATGTTAACGTTATGAAATTTAATGATCTTTTAACTTATGAAATTTAATGATCTTTAAAAATGTGTTTACCATTAAGCAACCACTATGCTAAATAATAATTTAGGCCATTTTGCTACTAAATATTACTATTTTTTTTTTATTTCTGAATCTCTGTCTCTAGACAGCAGATTAAGAGCTATT
This sequence comes from Mandrillus leucophaeus, assembly GCF_000951045.1. NCBI lineage: Eukaryota > Metazoa > Chordata > Mammalia > Primates > Cercopithecidae > Mandrillus > Mandrillus leucophaeus. The sequence continues at coordinate 5,263,879 of NW_012098432.1, forward strand.
GGTCCCAAATACGTGGTTTTCCCAAGTCAAGTAACCATGTCAAGAAATGCCATTCTGTCTAAAAGGGGCTAAAAAGGACTCAAAGACTACACATAACACATCTCGTGTCTGTGAAGACTGTTTACTAATGAGATCATCAAGAAACAGCCAACATCAATTGTCTAGAGTGAAAATTTGAAACTCGGAAACTGTGGCATAGAGGCTCATAGATTTTCATAGCTGGAAAGGACCTTGGTGGTCATATTCAGCCCAAAGCTCCCACTTTGTAGATGAAGAAATTGAGACAAAGAGACATGACATAATTTGACCACAGTCAATTCATGTCAAAGTAAATAAGGATAAAATATTAATTGAGACAAACAGGAGGTTGATAATCTGAAGAGCCTAAGTTCATTAGTGTTTCTGTAACAAAATTTAGGGTTTGTCAGGTCCAGTCTAGTTTCCCATCTCTTCCATCCTTCCTATCCCAAAAGCTATGGCTATAATCTCAGTCCCAGCCAGGTTTCTGGAAACAATCCTCATTGTAGACAGATGAGATTTAAAGAAATCTAGTCAACATTTCCAGAACTGATATCAAATTAAACGTGTTCTTTTTTTCCCTAAGCTCTGATTTTCTTTCCAGAGGTTTTGCTTTGACTCCTTGACCAAATTCCCTTTTTGAATACTGTTTGGGTAACTAGACCCTGAGATTGGCATTGTTCTCTGTTCTTAAGTTCCAGTCTTGAATACGTGCCTAGTAAAATACTAAGACTAGGACTGTATGTACATTGTTCTCGCTAAGCTCTGCTTCTTCCTACAAAGAGAAAAGTTAACCACAATTCCCAGATCAATTGGCCTGCTCCATCATTTAATGATGCAGCTGCCTAGATCTTTAAATATTCATGAAACTAAAAATTCTCCACCGCCCCACTCTTCCTTCTTCTTAGTACACCTCTATCACTATGTATTGGATTACTCTATCTCATTTCCAATACCTGTGACCTTTCTCATTTTATTCATTTATTCAACAAATATTTGTGGAGTGTCTCTTGTATGTCAAGTATTGTGCTAAGCAGAGGTGCAGATGGTAGCGATGAAAAAAAGTTATACTTTAATTCCTGACCTTAAGGGATTTACAGTCTTGTGACGGCAACAGATTGTAAATGGTTCACACACAAAAAACCATGTACTTACAAGGTGAGAAAAGCATTAGGAAGGAAACATAGAATTACCCAGTTTAGTCAGGGAAAAGTTTTCTGGAAAAGTAACATTATGTCTGGAGATTTGAAGGATAAAAATGAACTAACTTGCAAAGCACTGGAAAAAGTATTTCAGACCAGGAATCAGCAGTTGTGAACACCCTATAAAGGCTTGGGAAATTGGGGAAACCAAATAGAGACCAGTATGGCTGGAATATATTGATGGGAGAGGAAAGTTGACTAAATGAGAAAAGAGAGGCAGATTATACAAACACTTGTGGGCCACGGGAAAGCATTTTAATTACAATATAATTGTAATGAGAAGTCATGTTTTTAAGTGAAGAAAAAACATAGTTTTCATTTTTAAAAGATTATTCTGCTGAGTTGAAAACAGGCATTCACATAAAGACATGTACACAAATGTTCATAGCAACATTTTTCATAATAACCAAAAAGTGGAAACAACCCAAATGTCTATCAACTGATGAATGGATAAACAAAATGCTTAATAACCATGTAATGAAAAATTATTTGGCCATAAAAAGGAATGAAGTACACGCTACATCATGGGTTAACCTTGAAAACAGGCTAAGTGAAAGAAGCCAGACACAAAAGACCAGGAATACATGATTCCATTTAAATGAAATGTCCAGAATAGGCGAATTCATAGAGACAGAAATAGATTAGTGGCTTCCAGGGGCTGGGGGATGGGCATGGGGTGTGACTGCTCAATGGATGAGGGTTTCTTTGGGGGGTGATGAAAATGTCTTGCAGTTAGATACCAGTGATGCTTGCAAAACATTGTGAATGTACTGAAAGCCACTTCATTCTACACTTCTAAAATGGTAAACATGATAAATTTTACATTATTAAAAATATATCTTGATTTTAAAAAAAAGATTATTATTTGAATAATAGACTACTTTGCAAGAGAGAGGGGCTAGGTGCCAACGGAGTAATCTCCATACATGGACAAGAGCAGTGACAGCAGAGACCAAGGAATGGGGAAGATCCACCGTAAATTTCACAAGATTTGATGATGTCAGTAACTGAGTCAGGGAGAAGGAAGCAGAGAGGAAGGAAGACATCCAGAATTACTCAGAAGCTTCTGACTGAAAGAACATGTTTCAAGAGGAAATGAAGGGCTCAGCTTTGGACTCATTAACCTTGAGAAGCCCATGATCCAGCCTAGGGTACCCTATGCCAAGACACTTCCACATTTTAGCATACTACTTTAACTTTTCTAAACTTCACTTTTCTCATCTAGAAAATAGAAATATTAATGGTAAGATAGTTGTTGTTAGAAAGAAGTTAGGTAATTGATGTAAAGTTCTTAGCACAGTTCTTAACACACAGTAGACCCTCAATCACGATTAGAGATTATTATTGTTGTTATAATCTTTGTTTTAATTACTACACTTATTCCATATGCTGATTCTCTGTTCCTCCTTCCAGCTTCTGCAAATCCTTAGCCCACCCAAGAGGGCTGGTTTTGAATGAAGTTTCAAGCCCTCCCAATTTGCTCCATGTTACAGCAGCTAATGAGTCCATAACCAGTCATAATCTCGGATATATTGACAGAAAGGGACCTTTCTGGCTGAAAATCACATTCAGATTCCTTAGCCAGACAAGTACATTCCTATGGT
>NW_012098432.1:5268097-5272855 GCF_000951045.1 Mandrillus leucophaeus
TTACTCTATCTCATTTCCAATACCTGTGACCTTTCTCATTTTATTCATTTATTCAACAAATATTTGTGGAGTGTCTCTTGTATGTCAAGTATTGTGCTAAGCAGAGGTGCAGATGGTAGCGATGAAAAAAAGTTATACTTTAATTCCTGACCTTAAGGGATTTACAGTCTTGTGACGGCAACAGATTGTAAATGGTTCACACACAAAAAACCATGTACTTACAAGGTGAGAAAAGCATTAGGAAGGAAACATAGAATTACCCAGTTTAGTCAGGGAAAAGTTTTCTGGAAAAGTAACATTATGTCTGGAGATTTGAAGGATAAAAATGAACTAACTTGCAAAGCACTGGAAAAAGTATTTCAGACCAGGAACCAGCAGTTGTGAACACCCTATAAAGGCTTGGGAAATTGGGGAAACCAAATAGAGACCAGTATGGCTGGAATATATTGATGGGAGAGGAAAGTTGACTAAATGAGAAAAGAGAGGCAGATTATACAAACACTTGTGGGCCACGGGAAAGCATTTTAATTACAATATAATTGTAATGAGAAGTCATGTTTTTAAGTGAAGAAAAAACATAGTTTTCATTTTTAAAAGATTATTCTGCTGAGTTGAAAACAGGCATTCACATAAAGACATGTACACAAATGTTCATAGCAACATTTTTCATAATAACCAAAAAGTGGAAACAACCCAAATGTCTATCAACTGATGAATGGATAAACAAAATGCTTAATAACCATGTAATGAAAAATTATTTGGCCATAAAAAGGAATGAAGTACACGCTACATCATGGGTTAACCTTGAAAACAGGCTAAGTGAAAGAAGCCAGACACAAAAGACCAGGAATACATGATTCCATTTAAATGAAATGTCCAGAATAGGCGAATTCATAGAGACAGAAATAGATTAGTGGCTTCCAGGGGCTGGGGGATGGGCATGGGGTGTGACTGCTCAATGGATGAGGGTTTCTTTGGGGGGTGATGAAAATGTCTTGCAGTTAGATACCAGTGATGCTTGCAAAACATTGTGAATGTACTGAAAGCCACTTCATTCTACACTTCTAAAATGGTAAACATGATAAATTTTACATTATTAAAAATATATCTTGATTTTAAAAAAAAGATTATTATTTGAATAATAGACTACTTTGCAAGAGAGAGGGGCTAGGTGCCAACGGAGTAATCTCCATACATGGACAAGAGCAGTGACAGCAGAGACCAAGGAATGGGGAAGATCCACCGTAAATTTCACAAGATTTGATGATGTCAGTAACTGAGTCAGGGAGAAGGAAGCAGAGAGGAAGGAAGACATCCAGAATTACTCAGAAGCTTCTGACTGAAAGAACATGTTTCAAGAGGAAATGAAGGGCTCAGCTTTGGACTCATTAACCTTGAGAAGCCCATGATCCAGCCTAGGGTACCCTATGCCAAGACACTTCCACATTTTAGCATACTACTTTAACTTTTCTAAACTTCACTTTTCTCATCTAGAAAATAGAAATATTAATGGTAAGATAGTTGTTGTTAGAAAGAAGTTAGGTAATTGATGTAAAGTTCTTAGCACAGTTCTTAACACACAGTAGACCCTCAATCACGATTAGAGATTATTATTGTTGTTATAATCTTTGTTTTAATTACTACACTTATTCCATATGCTGATTCTCTGTTCCTCCTTCCAGCTTCTGCAAATCCTTAGCCCACCCAAGAGGGCTGGTTTTGAATGAAGTTTCAAGCCCTCCCAATTTGCTCCATGTTACAGCAGCTAATGAGTCCATAACCAGTCATAATCTCGGATATATTGACAGAAAGGGACCTTTCTGGCTGAAAATCACATTCAGATTCCTTAGCCAGACAAGTACATTCCTATGGTGGAGAAGGCACATTGAGCTCCAATAACTGCATGATAATTTTACTTTTAAAAGCATCCAACTCACTTCTAATTTTCTTGGAATCTTCCTATCCTTAATTTTATTTCCCCAAACTTTTTCTCCCACAGGGAATAAAATGTGCTCACAAGCGGACAGGAGTATTCCAGTCTACTTGGCAGTTAATTTCCTCATAGAGATTTGTAAATTGATGTTCTGGTTTATAATCAGACTCTTGTAAGTTTGGTCAGAAGGGATCAATTTGCCTGGGTCTGTTAACCTCTGGGTGTGCACATAATAACCCAGTTTCTGAACCGGAAAACTGCATATCAGAACCTGGGCAATGAAAACCCACTAAGAAATGACACATACACTGAAACACCAGCCTAGAAGCAGCCACTCAGACTTCACAATACAATATTGTACAGAATTGTGAATATTAAGGAGGTAATGTATATTAAAGTGCCTGGCACATGTTAGACTCTCAGTCAACATTAGTTCATTTTTTATTTTTTAAATCATATGCAACTCACAAGGGAAAATAATCCAAGTTTGAAAGATTTCAGATTAACTGAAATGATCCTACTTTTTTTATGCTCCATCTCAGTCAACCCCTAAATTTCCTTTCTCCAACGAGTTTCCTTTTTAGTGTTTTCTCATTTGGGCAGCTGCCTTTTGCAATTGGCTGTCTCCATAGTTCATCACTCAATAATGCTTAAAGAAAGTATTAGTACAAATCAAAGGTCTATCTGAGAATAATCATATATATTCTGAGGAATAATTAGCTCACAAACTCTGTGATCTTGGGCAAGCCACTTAACCTTCCTACATGTCTATGTCTCATTAGTCAGCAAACATGCCTCACCAGCCCATCCTATATTGTCTCTTAGTGTCCCTTCCATCTCTAGTATCTATAAACTATATTCACTACTAAATCCTCAGCACTTAGCACCCAAAGGTGCTATTGACATATATGTTGAACGATTGAATGTATGTATTTTAGGCCTATATTTGGTTCACAAATCTCATAAGTAAGCCCAATTTTCACAATAAAGAAAATGGAAATCAGTCACTAACTTGTTTTACACAAAATTTTAAAAGTTCTAAACCTTAAAAAATATAACTGGCAAAAAAAATATTAGCTAAAGTTGAAAACAGACTCTCGTATAAGCATTCTATATGCCAACCGCAACATCATTATAAAGGATGAATGAATTAATGTATCTGTCGATTGATCAAAACTTGTTGAATTTTTTAAAGCATAAATCGTATGGCTTTTTTTTTATTTGGGCCTTTTTTCCCACCTCTGAATATCCAGAGAGCATTGTTCACAATAACTAATTTAACAAATCTATCCTTTTGGAGTTTCTGTTGCTTTGAATAAATGATGACACCCTTCAACACTGATTAGAATCACAGTACCTAAGAGAAGCTCTTTTATTTTTTGGTGGCATATTTACTTTCTAGAAATTATCTTTGGCTTTTTAGCTCACCTAATTTACATTTGTGACTACAAAACAATTATAAATGATAATTTTTCCATGCTTTTCACCTTTGTTAATAAACAGTTTAAAGAATAAGGGAGATATTTTTAAATTCCATTTTAATCTACCATTGCTGGCATTTAACAGAAATCAGGACACCAGTTCAAAAATTGCATACCAAGTCAAGAATGGAAAACTTGAGCTTGCAGAAAAAGTTGTGTTGTCTTTTCTAACAAACCTCACGTTTTCCAAAAAAGAAGTAGACTATATTTATGATTTCTTATTTTGTTCTTCATTTACTCATAATGACTACAGCATAAATAAAATTATGTATATTTTCTATACTACAGTTTCCCTCAGTTCAATTAGTTCCGTTTCACAAGTATTACTGACTACCTGTTGTTGGAAGCCAGCCACTATGCTAGGTTCTAAGGAGTACAAGAGTAATAAGATATATTTTCTAACTCTCATGAAGTTCACATATTACTAAATTTTTTAATTGTTTTTTCAATATCTCAGTTGCCACAACCATTTTAATCAAATAATTTTACAGTTTTATATTTTGAGGTTTAACATATTACTGCTTTAACATTTTTGAAAAATTACTGGTCTGAGGGAAGCTAGAAAAATTTAAATAATTACAGTGCATCATCATTCAGGTAATAATAAAAGTATTGTCTTAGCCTGTGTTCCCCAGAATACAAAGCCTAAGACACAAAAATGTAACTTAAGGTCCAGAGCTAGGGAATGGGGGAGAAAGGAGGAAAGAAAGGTATGTCGATAAAAGATTCCATGTTGAGTTGACTGGTCACCCATACAGACGGCTGGATATTCAGTCTTACAGGACACCTTAATAACCTCTTAGGGAAAGATAGTATGAAGTATTTATTCATTACTGTTGCCTCCTATTGATCAAGGGTGGTCCTCCAATAAATCAACTCCCCATCATTTCTAGGTTGCACTTGCATGAATACTGAGCAAAATCTCTGGGATGTTTTTACTGCTTCACCAACAGTAAGGAATCCTTGTGGAGTGGCAGAAGAAGGAGGAGCAAGCGGTAAATTGCACCAGCCTGAAGCAAGGAACTGTCAGGTTGCTCCCCCATGAAACTGGGCAGCATTTTCATAGAAATGGTTACCACAGCTACAGCTGGGATAAGAGGTGAAACCAACAAAATTTGAAGCCGTGTGTAAGAAGCATTTGATAAAAGTGTATGTAAGGCACAGAAGTAGAAATGAATAGAGAATTATTAATTCTGTCTGGAGATAAAGGGATCAGAAACTTCACAAACAATTCCTCAAAAAAATGATTAAAAGTAATTGAAGTATCAGGCTGGGCGCAGTGGCTCATGCCTGTAATCCCAGTACTTTGAGAGGACAAGGCAGGTGAATCATTTGAGGTCAGGA
>NW_012098432.1:5272905-5310958 GCF_000951045.1 Mandrillus leucophaeus
CTACATGTCTATGTCTCATTAGTCAGCAAACATGCCTCACCAGCCCATCCTATATTGTCTCTTAGTGTCCCTTCCATCTCTAGTATCTATAAACTATATTCACTACTAAATCCTCAGCACTTAGCACCCAAAGGTGCTATTGACATATATGTTGAACGATTGAATGTATGTATTTTAGGCCTATATTTGGTTCACAAATCTCATAAGTAAGCCCAATTTTCACAATAAAGAAAATGGAAATCAGTCACTAACTTGTTTTACACAAAATTTTAAAAGTTCTAAACCTTAAAAAATATAACTGGCAAAAAAAATATTAGCTAAAGTTGAAAACAGACTCTCGTATAAGCATTCTATATGCCAACCGCAACATCATTATAAAGGATGAATGAATTAATGTATCTGTCGATTGATCAAAACTTGTTGAATTTTTTAAAGCATAAATCGTATGGCTTTTTTTTTATTTGGGCCTTTTTTCCCACCTCTGAATATCCAGAGAGCATTGTTCACAATAACTAATTTAACAAATCTATCCTTTTGGAGTTTCTGTTGCTTTGAATAAATGATGACACCCTTCAACACTGATTAGAATCACAGTACCTAAGAGAAGCTCTTTTATTTTTTGGTGGCATATTTACTTTCTAGAAATTATCTTTGGCTTTTTAGCTCACCTAATTTACATTTGTGACTACAAAACAATTATAAATGATAATTTTTCCATGCTTTTCACCTTTGTTAATAAACAGTTTAAAGAATAAGGGAGATATTTTTAAATTCCATTTTAATCTACCATTGCTGGCATTTAACAGAAATCAGGACACCAGTTCAAAAATTGCATACCAAGTCAAGAATGGAAAACTTGAGCTTGCAGAAAAAGTTGTGTTGTCTTTTCTAACAAACCTCACGTTTTCCAAAAAAGAAGTAGACTATATTTATGATTTCTTATTTTGTTCTTCATTTACTCATAATGACTACAGCATAAATAAAATTATGTATATTTTCTATACTACAGTTTCCCTCAGTTCAATTAGTTCCGTTTCACAAGTATTACTGACTACCTGTTGTTGGAAGCCAGCCACTATGCTAGGTTCTAAGGAGTACAAGAGTAATAAGATATATTTTCTAACTCTCATGAAGTTCACATATTACTAAATTTTTTAATTGTTTTTTCAATATCTCAGTTGCCACAACCATTTTAATCAAATAATTTTACAGTTTTATATTTTGAGGTTTAACATATTACTGCTTTAACATTTTTGAAAAATTACTGGTCTGAGGGAAGCTAGAAAAATTTAAATAATTACAGTGCATCATCATTCAGGTAATAATAAAAGTATTGTCTTAGCCTGTGTTCCCCAGAATACAAAGCCTAAGACACAAAAATGTAACTTAAGGTCCAGAGCTAGGGAATGGGGGAGAAAGGAGGAAAGAAAGGTATGTCGATAAAAGATTCCATGTTGAGTTGACTGGTCACCCATACAGACGGCTGGATATTCAGTCTTACAGGACACCTTAATAACCTCTTAGGGAAAGATAGTATGAAGTATTTATTCATTACTGTTGCCTCCTATTGATCAAGGGTGGTCCTCCAATAAATCAACTCCCCATCATTTCTAGGTTGCACTTGCATGAATACTGAGCAAAATCTCTGGGATGTTTTTACTGCTTCACCAACAGTAAGGAATCCTTGTGGAGTGGCAGAAGGAGGAGGAGCAAGCGGTAAATTGCACCAGCCTGAAGCAAGGAACTGTCAGGTTGCTCCCCCATGAAACTGGGCAGCATTTTCATAGAAATGGTTACCACAGCTACAGCTGGGATAAGAGGTGAAACCAACAAAATTTGAAGCCGTGTGTAAGAAGCATTTGATAAAAGTGTATGTAAGGCACAGAAGTAGAAATGAATAGAGAATTATTAATTCTGTCTGGAGATAAAGGGATCAGAAACTTCACAAACAATTCCTCAAAAAAATGATTAAAAGTAATTGAAGTATCAGGCTGGGCGCAGTGGCTCATGCCTGTAATCCCAGTACTTTGAGAGGACAAGGCAGGTGAATCATTTGAGGTCAGGAGTTCGAGACCAGTCTGACCAACATGGTAAAACCCTATCTCTATAAAAATTAGCCAGGCATGGTGATGTGTGCCTGTAGTCCCAGCTACTCAGGAGACTGAAGCATGAGAATTGCTTGAACCCAGGAAACAGAGGTTTCAGTGAGCCGAGATCACATCATTCATTGCACTCCAGCCTAGGCAACAGAGTGTGACTCTGTCAAAAAAAAAAAAAAAATTTAATTGAAGTGTCAGATGGCAAAAAGGGATTGGTAGTCTAGACAGAAGGAACAATACATATGACACAGAGGTTTGAAACAACAAGATATATTTGAAGAAATGAAAGAAAATTAATGCCTGTATTACTGGAGTTGAAGAGACAGTAGATGTTGTTAGAGATGTAAACAGAGCCCAAAACATAATGGATTTAATAAGCCATGTTAGGAATTTAAATTTAGTACCAGAAAAAATGGACAGTCATTTGAGTGGTTTTAAACAAAAATATAAATTTAGGGTAAGGTGTAAATAGAATTATACTAATAAATACTATTATAGAAGTAGGAAATATGAAAAAATAAGACATTGCCTTTAAATAGATTCAGCTACATTAAGGATATATTATAAGCTCTAGAGTAAACACCAAAACACAATAATAAAAGGTATATCTAAGAAGCTAATAGAGAAAATAAAATGGAACACACACACACACAAATTCAACCAGCTCATAGGAAGGCAGAAAAAAGAGAGAAAAAAAAAGAAAGACAGAATGAAAACAAATAAATAAGTACACTTAACGCCAACATTCCAACAATTATACTAAATGTAAATGGACTAGACACTCCAATTAAAAGTCAAATAAGTGCAACATGGTTGAACTTCACAGATATTGCACAACATGAAAGAAATTGGACACAAACAAGTACATACTAAATAATGTTAATTTAAATAAAAGTTTGAATCAGACAAAACCACTTTATATTGATAGAAATCAGATCAGTGGTTGCCTGAAAAACTCGTTAGTACAAGATATTGACTTCAAAGATGTAAGAATGAATCTTTTAGGGAGATGAAAATGTTCTATATCTTAATTGGTTTGGTGGCTATACCAATGTATATGTTTCTCAAAGTCCTTGACCTGTACACCTAGAATATGTAGGTTTTGCTATATATAATTTATACCTAAACAAAATTGACTAGAAAAAAAGAGCAAACAAACATCTCTCAAGTTCCTTACTTGAATGAATAAGTGGTGATGATGGTGAGAGTAGAGGAGAAACAGAATGTTTTGGCCTCACATTATAGGTTTGTTTACATGGAGTGCCAGTTCAAAGCGAAGCCATTTTGCTACGGGCTAGAAGATCAAGGACAAATAAGACACAGTTCACCAATTTGAAGGGTAGTCACAAAGTCTAATGCAGAATATATGAAAACAACTTCGTTTACTACACTATGGGAAATGTTCCACTAGAGTTATGGGCAAAGTGCTGTGGAAGAGAGATACTTCATGTAATAAAACATTAAAAATTCTCCATTGTTAGATGAAAAACAAATATTTGTATATCCACGCAGTAGAATGTTATTCAGCAATTAAAAGAAGCAAAGTATTAAACATGTAACAACATAGATGAATCTCAAAATAATTATATTGAGTGAAAGAAGCCAGACTTATCTTCCCCCAAAAAAGTATACATTATATAATTCCATTGTATAAAACTTTAGAAAATCAAAACTCACCTATAGTGATAGCAAGCATATAGCAGGAGGAGGGTATGGAGAGCGATGGAAAGGAAGGATTACAAAGGAGAATGAAGAAGTCATCAGGGGTGATGTATATAGTCATTATTTTGATTGTGATCATGATCTAAAACTTTTTCTCACCCCTCTTCCTCCAAGCAAAATTAGTCACATTCTATTTTGTTCTACTGTGTCCTATGTTTGTTTCATGGGTAATACATATGTCAAAACTTACTAAACTAATCTAAATATGTGCAGTTTACTGTAGCCAATTATACCTCAACAAAACTATCTTGAAAACACTGAAAACAATTTTGGATGATGAGATATATCATGTTATAGCTGCACTGAGTAGCATATGATCTACATTAAAACCTAAATTTCTATCATTAAATATAATAAAGAAAATATTCGAGTTGAAATAATGATACTGGCAAGCCCTGACTGAGTGTTTACTCTGAGCCAGGCACTTTGTTAAGTCACTCACTTGCATCTTTCCATCCCTGCACCAACCCAATGAAGTAGGTAGTATTAACATTTTCAAATAATAAATGAGGAAACTGAGGACATGGAGTCAGAAGTGTGTTCACCTGTGAGTAACAGAAAAACCAACTTCAGGGGCATAAACAAATAATGGCTGTTATGCTTCGAAAAGTAAAAAAGGGGACTGGAGATAGGCAATTCTGGTCTGTTTTACCTGCTAAGTAATTTGGACAAGGACAGGTAGGCTGTTTTTTTTGCTGTCCCCACCCTCATGCACAGTGTACCACTTGCCTCATAGTTACATGATAGCTGCTATATCTTCTGGAATCACAGGACTCCAGGTAAAATAAATAGAGATAGATGATGAGTATACTAATAGCCAAGACTTCACCACTACACGATATATACAAAAAAAGTGAAGAGAAAGAAGACAAAAGGGTCATACTGGCTGAATCTCCTAGCTTCCTCAGGGGTTTCACCCAGCAGGCTTTTGCCTATTTGTCATTGGTCAGAACTGTGTCACATGATCACCCCTAACTGGAAGATGGCTAGGGAGAAGGTGTTGTAGATAGAAGCCAGAGTAGCAAATTAGTAATTTCTGCCATTGCTACTAAAAGATGGAGTCAGAATTTGGTCTAGACTTATTCCCCAGGCCTGTGCTATTAACCATAATATTATATGAATAAAGTTATCCATAAATTCTCCCCAAAGTCATCTTAATATGCCAAGCAAAAAGAAAAAAAATTCATACTGAGAAACATGGATTTGACACAGTGTAAGTGCACAGGGAGCATGTAGATGACTTTTTAAAGTAGCATTATTTTATTATCTAATGCAGGCAAAACTGAAAATGTGGGAGAGAAAGGAAGGAGTGAATACAGGGAAGAAAGGTGGGCAATGGTGCCCTATAACTTAATTTCACATATTTTTATTTAATAGCTTTGTCTCTTCTGTGGCCTTGTGATACAGCACCAGTTCCTGAATGTCTTATCTAGAAAGTTTCTCTGGTTCTTTGTCAGGGTAATTTTCCACATTCTACAAGTGTTATCTGGGTATAAACAGGAGGCAAGGTAGTTTTTAAAACAGAAAACAAAAATTATATGGTTCATATTTAGAAGACATAAATATTTTCAAAGCACTTGCTATTGAAGTCATTTCCCCTATGAGATTAAGCCTATACACATTTACACTGTAGTATACTTAGTGTCTGTCCAGTATTTTGGTCAATTAGAATTTATGCAATTTATTTGCTCAATGATCCAGTAGATAGAAAAAGCATTTTGTCAAGTATAAAATATTGTATGAATGTTAATGGCTATTTATGACTCTATTAGAATATAATTTTTGGTCAGTGAGTTGAATATTGGTTAAGAATCCACTTTTTCAATCTAAATTATTAAAGATTCATTGTATATTAGCACATTCCAAAAACATATGGATAAATCCACAGCCATTTATTGAGCACATACTATCAGTCACACATTGTACTGGGTTCAGAAATAAAGCATAGTAACTGTACTAAAAATAAATCATAATCTAATGATGACAATTGGATAACTGCTATAGTAAATTTATGTAATTGGCACAACAAATGTCCTTCTGATTTCTCTTCCCTCTACATTTTTTACTTTTATTTTATCTTTGGATGTAACTGCAAGGTAGTTGATTAAAATGATAAAGTAATAGCAAGAACACTGTAGAGTTTACACCTGAGAGATTTAGAAACATACTCTCTAAATTTTTTATTATTTGATAAAATGTAAAACAAATTTACAAATTACTTGCTAGGACAAAACATTGCCAAAGATCAAGTGTATTGGTTATGGAGATGTGTCAATAATCTTCTGCTGGAGATTCAAACTGCAGCCTAGAAACTAGCACAGCCATCACGCTGTACTAAAACTGACAGAAGTGAGTTTTCAAGCACAGTTCACTGCTTTTTGTCATCTACATGCATAGCAAGTACACACCGCTGATTTGCCCTTCCACTCAGAGAGGAGGAAAAACTTCACACTACCTTAACATGGCTGTAGGTTGGTTAGCTGCTTTTTAAAAAGAAAAAGTTTAAAGATCATATTCAAGAAAATCCCCAAACCTTTATATAGAACTACAGGATATGAATGATGCAACATTTTATCATCAATGATTTTGTGAAATTTTGATGTAGGCCTGAGACTTCAATATTGAGTCATTATTATAAAAATAAGACTTCCTGATCTGAGAAAAACATATTTATGTAGAATTAAACTCATTCCAGGAGAAGGAAAGTGCAGAGTGATCTTGGTCACACATTCTTTTCCACTGAATCAAAACAGGTAAAATAACTTATTATTATAATTATTAAATAAAAGTCATAAGCTCACTGATGAGACTCAAACAAGATTCCAAAAGGTCTCAGACAGTAACCAACACTAAGCGCTTATTGACCAACTGCCACATTTCAGGCACTGTGGTAGAAGTGTGGCTATTGACTCGCTCACAAGAAGCCTGTTATGTACTAAGAAAAGTCTTATCAACATGAAACCATGAAACAATAAGAGTATATATTCTTAAAGTGTTAAACGGAAATGTATGAACTATTAGAAACTACAGTTTTTATATCTATATATTATACACATATGGAAACTATATATATGTAATTGTTTATAAGTACTTTATATATATGTACTTTATATATATAAACAATTCCTAATAAGTACTCATTGTCTGGCTCAGTCAAGCGTAATAGGAAATCATGATGAGCAGAAAAAGAAAAAGAAGCAGAACTGGAATAGGGTGTTAAATGATTTACAGAATACAAATAAGAGGAAAGCAGAACAGCCTAAATGCTAGGAACTGCACAAGCAAAAGCACAGATCTGGAAATGCACAATGACTGAGGGAATTGGCTGGGACATAAAAAGGAAAGCTCTGGCTATCATGGTCGATTAGTACCAAACATTGGATCTGATAATATTGGTTAGTTCACTTGGGAGCACTGAGTAGTATATTGAGAACTCTGCATTTCACCTAGTGGGCAATGGGCAAAGGCAGTATCTGAACTGGGATGACATTTCATTCAAGGTTTTTATATGCATTGTTCATAGTACAAAGTATATGCTTCTTGCATACACATTCAAATGCTTATCACATGACATCAAAAGCATAAGCAACAAAAGAAAAACTCTATAATTTGGACTTTACCAAAAATTTTTAAATTTTGTGCTCCAAATGATACAATCAGAAAAGTGAAAAGACAACCCATAGAATGTGAGAAAATATTTGCAAGTCACATATCTACTAAGAGACTTGTATCCAGAATATATAAAGAAGTTTATAACTTGACAATAAAAAAGACAAATAGCCAAATGAAACATGGGCAAAGGATTTGAAAAGACATTTATCCAAAGAACATGTACACATGACCAATGGTACATGCAAAGACGTTTACCATTAGTCACTGGAGAAATGCAAGTCAAAAACCACACTGAGATATCACTTTATAGCCACTGGAATGGCTATAATTAAAAAGATTTAGGCAGTAACAACTGTTGGTGAGGATGTGAAGAAATTGGAACCGTCCTACATTGCTGATAGGAATGTAAAATGATTCAGACATTTTGGAAAGCAGTTTGACAGCTTCTCAAAAAGGTAGAGCTACCATATGATACAACAATTCCACTCCTAGGTATATACCCAAGAGAAATGAAAATATATATCCAAAGAAAAATGTGTACAAATGTTTATAGCTACGTTAACAATAGATGTACTATGGAAATAACCCAATGTCCATCAAGTAATGAATGAAAAACAAAATGTGGTATATTTTCATACAATGGAATAATATTTAGCCACTAGAAGTCTGAATAAAGTATCCAAAATAGGCAAACCTATAGAGACAGAAAGTAAACAAGTGGTTGTCTAGGATTGGCAGGAGGTTGGAGGAATGGAGAGTGACTGCTAATGAGTTTTGGGTTTCTTTTAGGGGAGACAAAATCTTCTAAAATTATATTTTGGTGATAGTTGCACAACTCTGTGAATATCATAAAAGAAAAATGAAATTGGACACTTTAAATAGTTGACTGGTATCACATGTGAATTATATAAAGCAGTTTTTACAAAAGTACACTTTAAAAATTGCCTGGGTTCTAATTGTCCCAGTAAAGTTTTGTCTACAGCAGATTTGGTCCTTTGCCTCCCTGTGCCCCAAGACTCAACCAATACCTCCAGAGATGGAAGAAGCTCAGTTTCTACTCATTGAAATAGGCTTGTCCCCGAAAAAGATGTTTGTTAATCACCTATTATGAATCACCTATTATATCTGCAAATGGGTTGACATTTTACTCAGATTTCTAATTTAGTTACCTTTTACAGGTATGTTTTCAGTAAATACCAATAAATACATTAACTATGTTGATAACAAATTATGTACCCTATCCTATTTAGCTACATGTGGTGTAAAAATCCTAATAGAAAGGTTAAAAACTACCTCTAATTAAAACTACTTCTTGCAAAGACTCCCATTTACATGTCCACACGGTAATTCAACACTTTGCCAGCTATTTAGTTGTGGCTTCTTAGAGGAAACAAGATGTCAGTCTCTATTTTCATGGATCACTTTTATCTGAAATTTTTTCTCTGCATGATCCAAATTTACTAGAATCATAAACTGTCCTTCGTAATATGTTAAAAAGCGGGGAAATCAATTATGTGTAATTATACATGGAGTCTCCCAGTATACTTTCAGAGCTTATTATTAGTAAATTTCTTGATAAAAGAAGGACAAGAATAGAAATATTTCATTACAAAGAAACTAGGATAAGGCAGCTGTTCTTTCAAATTACTCTTACCCTGACTTTTATTATATAGTATTTAATACCCACTGGCATACTTTACATGCATTTGTCATTTTACTTTTATTATTGTCTGTCTCTTCACAGACGAGTATAAGTACTATGAGGAAAGGAATTTTGGTATTTTTCACTCCTATGTCACCAACACCTATGACATTCAATACTGTAGGTGCTCAATATTTCAATAGTATAGGTATTCAATAAATATTTAATGAATTTAGCATTTGGGAAGCATTGGAAGAGTCCCACAATTGCTGACTAAATAAAATTAAAAGGAAAATAAAGTGCTTTTACATTTTAACTGTTTTATCTCACAAAATCTCTCCAATATCCTGATAACCCTGTCTCTACTGTTTGCAGAATAAGAGCTGGCATTTTCAACACGGTGATGAAAAATGTTTGAGGTTATCATTCACTGTTATTTTAAATTCATTGCGTATTATTATTGTAATTTAACACAGAGTGATAGTTATAATCTGATTTGCATTGGAATAAGCAAAATGAGAAAATTTTATTTGAAGATGCAGTTGTACTTCTTATCAAGCCATCATTAATGTAATATTTTTTGTTGTAAGAACACAATTTAGGGAGGGAGGGAGGAGGAGAAGAAAAGATAACTACTGGGTTCTGGGCTTAATACTTTGGTGATAAAGCAATATGTACAAAAAAAATCCTGTGACACATGTATACTTATGTAACAAACCTTTGCCTATATCTCCAAACCTAAAATAAAAGTTAAAAAATAAATTTGAAAAATTTTAAAAAACACAATTTTAGAATATTTTGATAAAATTTTGATGAACTCCTCCTTGGAGGTAGTCATATAAGAAATACTAGTATTTCCCACATTTTTTATTATTCTCATTTTCTTCTACCCCAGATCCATCAGCACTCCTCTATGGAAAATGTTTTTAATTCTTAGACGTCTTTCATTTTGTTTTTAGAAATAAACCTCAAAATTATATCACCATGTTTTCTATAATTTTAATTTCTTATTATTTTTATAAATCAAGATTTTAAAGAAATCGCTAAGATAATATAATTTTTAGGCCAGGTGCAGTGGTTTACACCTGTAATCATACTGCTTTGAGAGGCTGAGGCAGGCAGATCGTTTGAGCCCAGGAATTCAAGGTCAGCCTGGGTAACATGGAAAACCCCCAACTCCCTAAAAGTTACCAAAATTAGCCGAGTATGGTGGCCTGCACCTGTACTCCTAGCTACTCGGGGGGCTTAAACCGGGAAATGGAGGCTGCAGTGAGCCATGATGGCTCCACCACACTTCAGCCTGGGTAACAGAGTGAGACGACTGTGTCACAAAAAAAAAAATTATAATTTTTGTCTCTTAAGTCTTGTGAAATTTTTCCTTAATCTTTACCTTATGCCAATTCAGGATCTGTATCCTCTCACAGTCTCTCTTTCAAATGGGTTGACCACTCATCTTTCTTAGTGGTCTATCATTTTTTCTCCTATACTTTGTTCTAGCTGTCATGATACCATAGTAATCTTCAATATGTGAAACAACTCAAGAAACAGTTCAAGGAAAAACACTGACATTTTTACAAAAACACTAGTATATTACACTTCAAAAATTTTTGTCTGTTTGGGATTAGTTTGTGTTTCTTTCAGCTACTGAAACCTCTCTTAATTTTTCTCTTTGATAGGCAATCATTAGATTCCTTGGATTTTAAATATAGATTACATATACCTTAATATCATCATAGTGTAGTTTTATACAAGAACACTTTGTAAAAGTATGGATAAAAAGAATCCCTCCTTTGGTAGGAAAATAAAAGAATTTGGGATATAAATCGAGTTTCACGTAAAATCTCAAGAGTAGTTTTTGTGGGAAATGTAAAACTAAGTGAAGCAGTTACAGAGATTAACAGTTCAGGATCCATTTCCTTACCAACTCATTAACACTGAAGAAAAGTATCAGAAGATGAGGAAAAGATAAGGGTAGAGAGGGTTTTTTTTCAATGAGTAAACGTGTCACACCTAAACAGAAAGGGTCTTATTCAGAAACCATTCTGTAAAAGATGTGCTTTGTCTGCTCTACCTACTCTGCATGCCAACATCTTGACTGAAATTTTCTACTGTATCTTCCCAATTGAGATGTTATATTTAATAC
This sequence comes from Mandrillus leucophaeus, assembly GCF_000951045.1. Taxonomy (NCBI): domain Eukaryota; kingdom Metazoa; phylum Chordata; class Mammalia; order Primates; family Cercopithecidae; genus Mandrillus; species Mandrillus leucophaeus. The sequence continues at coordinate 5,284,124 of NW_012098432.1, forward strand.
CATTTAGAAAAATTATTTTTACATATTATTTTTAAATGATAGTAAAAAAATTTTCAGAATGACTAAACGAATACCTTAAAATAAATTATATAGATAGCTGGTTTTCTATTCTGTTCTAGAGGAATTTACAAGTCTCCTATAAAAGACAAGCCAGGACCATGGTCTTGGTATCAAATATAGGATAAACTGTTATATTTACAAGAGCGCATTATCCTAAACCACATAATAAGTGCAAATAACACAGTTGTTCTATTGCATTATATATTGAGGCATTTGACTCCGTCAGTTTTCATATAGGTGTCTGAAAATCACACAAAAAGCTTATGATTTCCAGCTCTGTTTTAAACCAAATCATAAGAACTGTCTTCAAAGAGTTTTACTGGAAAAGATTCACATTAGCGATAGAGAATACAGGGTAAAAACTGAATTATACTGTTGAAATTTAAAATCTATAGCCTCTATCTAGCATGTAGAAAAAAAAAAAAAAGAAAGAAAACTGGTGTATTACCCATCTCTACACATGGTGGCAATTCTTGCCATCAATGACATCAAAACACATTTTCACCACTGTACAAATACACACTGGCTCCTTGTTACAAGTTGCAGTATGCTGATCAATATCAAATGGACTAGTTTGACCTGTGAGCGCAAAAACTACTGTAATCTACTACGCTAAACCCAAAGAAGAAGTTTACAGGAAAATAGAATTGTTTCTTCATTGGGAGAATTAATTTCAAATTAAGCATTCTTAATTTATGTTGAGGTGACCCACTGGGGAAAAGAAAGAGCAAATTTGATTTTCAAGCCTTAACATCACTATCAAAAGTTTATCAATTTGGGTATCATGATTTTTGTGAACGAATCACCTTCCTCTCATAAGTCCCCCAAAAGGATTTTTTTTTGCAATAGTTTTTATTAATTTTTCTACTCAGAGAAAAGCTTTGTAATTAATTTTACATAATCACCAAATAGAATGAAAAATCTGGCTCTTTACCTGAGAAGTTAGGACCCATGAGCCTTAATTCCACAGCTTCCGCAACCCTGATTTATTTTTTATTTAATATTTATTTATTTATTTATTTATTTATTTATTTATTTATTTTTGAGACGGAATCTCGCTCTGTCTCCCAGGCTGAAGTGCAGTGGAGCGATCTCGGCTCACTGCAAGCTCCGCCTCCTGGTTTCGCACCATTCTCCTGCCTCAAGTCTCCGGAGTAGCGGGGACTGCAGGCACACACCACCACACCCAAAAGACACACAAAAAGACAATTTTTTGTCTTTTTGGTAGAGATGGGGTTTCACCGTGTTAGCCAGGATGGTGTCGATTTCCTGACCTCATGATGCACTCGCCCCGGCCCACCAAAGTGCTAGGATTACAGGCGTGAGCCACTGCGCCTGGCCTATTTTTAATTTTATTTTTATTTTAAGTCCTGGTGTACATGTGCAGGATGTGCAGGTTTGTTACACAAGTAAACATGTGCCATGGTAGAATTTTAATATCTGCAAATGACCTAGAACCATTAATGCTGAGAATCAGAAAATACATGATTAGAAATAATCTATAAGTTGTTGACCATTACAAACATTTATCTGAAGTCTGTTCCCCAGGTTAAAATTTAATGAGGCTGCCTGCCCCAAAACCATCACTATGCCAGCCTACTTTTCCCGACCATAACTGCTGAAGGAATCTTCAATCTATTTTCATCGGAATATTCTCACATTAAATTATGCTGAAAACAAAAGCATTCACCTTATTGGAAGGATGCAAAACACTGATTAGTTCATCCTCAAAATGTTTAACAAGATCTCAGCAGGAGACAAAGAGAAGTCTAAAGAGAACAATCAAGCTCTTGGTAAAAAGGAAAATTCAGCTAGCCTCATAAAACTGCCACTAATGCACAAAGTTACAACAGCAGCAGTAATTACGGCCAGTGCTGTATCCTCATGTATGGGAACAAAATTTATAATTAAAATGTATCTATATCAGAGTCTTTTGTAGAAGTGGGATAATTCTGTAAAGGGGTCCTTGGCAGAACTATTCTTCCAAATGGCCATAGCCATTTCCGTTTTTGCCACACATATTTCCTCCTTCACTGCAGGCAGTAATGTAGAACAGGTGAGCAGTGTTTGGTATCAGAGTTAGGTTCAAGTCCTAGTTTTTCACTTACTCGTTTCCCAAATCATTTTATGTCTGATCCTCAATTTCCTTCTCTCTAAAATGAGGGTAATAATTCCTACCTCCAGGAACCATTATGAGAATTAAATAGTACAATTTATGCAAAATGTCTGACACTGAAAAGCTACCAAATAAATATAAAATGCTTTTTCTACCTGGTATAGATAGACCTTTGTAGGTAATGAAGTAGCATCTGAAATACAAAATTTTAAAATCCTATTTGACATCCAAAACTTATTAATATTGAAGGTGTTATTTTTCACACTGATGTATTATTCAAATGTTGAAAAAGGAAAACACTGCTGTCTTTAAACAGCATACATTTCACTTCAGGCTATCTGTTTATAACAATGAACTGGGAACATTATGCAGTAATGAGGCAGTTCTGAAATCAGCGTTGGAGGTTGTGAGAACCAGGAGGAAACGGAATGCCACAGCACCAGAGGTTATTGAGACTCAGTGCCCAATGATTAGAGCACAATGCATATAAAATTAAAAGGAAGAGGAATTACTCTAGTACTAGCTATTTATGATAAAAATACACATGTGGCATCACCTCAAGCCAGTTTATAACAACTAAAATTCTGTGAGATTTAGAAATCATTTTGATAGAATGAAATTATCAATACTAATAAAAATATCTTATCTTTCAAAAGAATGAGAATGAGTCTGTGAAATAAAAGGTCAGTCCAGTTGCAGTTAAAGCAGAATATGTGTTATTTTTGTTACAGCAATTTTAAGCAGTCCTTCAAAAATAGCACAGGCCCAAAGCTTCAGTACCAGTATGAAAATAAACCATGCTGCTAAAAGGTAAATATTTTTATCATCTCTAACAACTTTGTATTAAAACCATTGTGAAAATGCAGCTAGATTCTTTAAAAATCACTCTCAAACATGTATATGCATTTGAATGATATGTAAATTATGTTACTAAGTTGGTTTTATACAATGCAGAGCACAGCAGGAAAGAAAAAGACTTCACTCAAACAGTTGAACTGACAATGCATTTCTTTGGCTATAGCCAGTAAAAGATTTCAGCACAAACTTAAAGGAATGGTCTTTACATGCTCTAAAAGTAATAAAAATAACACCTTATGTTTACTTAATATTGAAAACATTTGAAGCCCCTCACTTAATCTTAACAATTCTATAGCATAGGTATTTTCAATATCTGTTTTAGTGTTAAGATGACTAAGGCAAAAAGAGGCTAATTAACCTGTCCAAGATCACAACTGTAAGTGGAAAATCTGGATTTCATTGTCTGACCATGGATCTCACACTTTTATCTGTTACATTATGTTACTTCATCTCTGCTTCATATTTTCCCAATTCAGTAATGGATAGCAATGTTGACTGGAGACAAGGGTGGGTGCTCAATCTACATGATCTCTTTCAGCCTCCATAGCCTAATGATCATGTGATCTTAGAAGTGGATTATTTCAGACAGAGCCATACTGCTTCTGCAGGTGTTTGGGTGTCCCTGGTTTTCTCAGGGATAACTTTTTGCACTTTTTCCAAAACTAAATGTGAAACAGAAAAGAGAGCTACTTTCCTATGTACAGCTTCCCCACATAGATGACAACCTCATAAGTCACCCAGAAGATAGATGTTCTGTCCTGGCATTAGAATTTTTTGCATAATTTGCTAAGCAGAACTGTCTGACAGTAGCCAAACATTAATATGCAAATTATATTACTATAGATTATGAGCAATGACATCGTTGTTAAAAGAACAGTGAGAAAGAAAGAAGAAAGATGAGATTAGAGTATATGAAAGTTTCTGAGTAATTGCTAATTCCAAAGCCATAAAAAGCAAAAGTCGTATAGGATGGCCTGGTTCAATATTGTAGGATAACAAAAGAAAGGAAAGGGAACTCAGGGTAAATTACTAATAGGCAAAAATGTAGATAACTAGAAGTGTGTGATACCACTTCTACGAGTCACTAACGGAGGAGACAGTGAGAGATGGCCTTTAATGAATGTATAAAATAAAGCAAATGCTTAAGATTTAGGGTCTGAAAAAGCAACTAATATGCTAGAATCATTCTAAATATGATTTAATAACACTGGGAAGGGGAACAAAGGCCAATTATGAGATTATTTAAGCTTTTCAATCCCTGAGATTGTTGTTTTCTGAATTAACTTTATTCCACACCAATATTCAATGAAGGAGAAAAATAGAATATAGACTACTTATTATTGGCAGAGCAATTTCTCTGAAATAGTATCTCAATTTATTAATGCATAGCACTAAGTGCTAGAAGACGTGAATTTATGCTTTCAAAGTTCTGGAAAAAAAAAAAAAAAAACTTCAACCAAGAAATATATGTCCAGCCAAACGATTTGATCAATTAAGTATGAAAGTAGAATAAAGATCTTTGTGGTTTGCAAGATCTCACTCACTTTACCTCCTGTGTACCCTTCCTTAGGAAGTTAACTTAAGGATGTAAGCCATAAAGAAAACATAAGATCCAAGAAACAGGGTGATGTCCAGGGAACATTGAAAGTAAGTCTCACAATGACAGCTTTGGAATGACCCCAGAGAGTAATCAGAGCAGACTGGATCCAGTGGATACAGCATTCTAGGAGGCAGGTCATCAGAGGAAAAAAGGAACTGAATGGATTGAGAACTATGAAAAGGGTAAGAATATGATAAAGTCTAATAGTGAAGCGTTTAAACAGATAATTCATTGGGATTTGAAGCTAGAATATTCTCCCCTGAGTGGCAGAGAAGTCCTATATAAAACCTATTGAGAAAGAAGTGTAACTTCCATAGACCCACAGAGAAGGAAATACATTACTAATGCACTGTGCCTAGCTCTGCAGACATATTATATTTATCTGGTCATTTTAGAGGGAATATTGTTTATTAGCTTAGAAGATTGAGAAGTACCAAGGTAAAAAGAAGTGGAAGAAAAACTGGGAGTTATAATGTGTTTGTCTTACAAAGTGGAGAGTTCAGAGGTACTGTCCATTGTCAATGAAATAAGAAATACAGATTTGATTATATTTTTGAAGTACCAAAGTTAACCTGTAGGGAAACAGACTACTGATATGATCATATGTAGAAAAAGAGGAACGGGGAAGTAAAGAGTAATATAAATAAATTCAGTCTTAACCTAGCATATCAAGAAGAAAATACAGCCAGGCACAGTGGCTCACCCATGTAATCCCAGCACTTTGGGAGGCCAAAGCAGGCAGATCGTCTGAGATCAGGAGTTTGAGACAAGCCTGGCCAACTTGGCAAAACCCCATCTCTACTAATAATACAAAAATTAACTGGGCGTGGTGGCATGCGCCTGTAGTCCCTACTAGGGAGGTTGAGGCAGGGGATTGCTTAAACCCGGGAGGCGGAGGTAGCAGTGAGCTGAGGTTGCACCACCGCACTCCAGCCTGAGTGACAAAGCAAGACTTCATCTCAAAAAAAAAAAAAAAAAAAAAAGGAAATAGTATATAAAGGTGCTAAAGCAAGAAATAATGATATATATTGATTAGAAATATAGATATAACAATGTCAGCTACTCAGGAGTCTGGGGCAGGAGAATCGTTTGAACCTGGGAGGCAGAGGTTGCAGTGAGCAGACATTGCGCCACTGAACTCCCGAGTGGGTGACAGATGGAGACTCCATCTAAAAAAAGAAAAAAAAAAAGAAAAGAAAAGAAAAAAGAAATATAGATATAACTACTGGAAGAATCAAAACAAAAACAGTTAAACGTTGGTCACCTCTGGGGGTAGGGAAGGGTGTGGCTAAGGACTGTGGTTTTTTATTATAAATTCTTCCATATTGTTTGACATTTTTAACAACACAAATTTGTTATTTAAATAAAATTGCATGTTTATCAATGCACAGAAAAATGAAAATATTCCTTAGAGTGTCTTCCTCACAAGTAATACAAAATGAATGTGTTTAACCGTTGCTGGGTATCGTCTGACTACTAAAAGTGACAATGATTATACACAGGGAGCGTAACCCAACCCCAAATAAGCTCTATTGCCACAAACTAGGCCGATTTATTTTATGAAAATAATAGAAGCTACTCCAGTAAGTGTCAGGTAAATTGTCACAAGAATATTTTCTTTAATATGGCGTACAACTCAAATAAGAGAGCCAGAAAAAAAGATATTTTTTCCTTCTTCTATGGGAGTTTTTGTTGTTTTGAGAAACACGTACAGTGTTTTGGCCATACTGAGGTTCAGAAATAGCACTTGCATCTTCTACCCGAATATATTTATGGTAAAGATAATTATGCACCCCATGCACTGACGCACTCAATGCATCAGCAAATATGGCAAATCTCAAGACCGTCAGCGAAAGTCTCAACTTCTCGTAGTCTCAGCTGAATAACCTTCATGAGGTAGCATTTGGAAAAAGTTTTTTTTTTTTTTAAGTGAAGAAAGCAAAATGCATCAAAGTCAACACCTTGAATTGCACCTGGAAACAAATTGTGGAACTAGAGGACAAAAATATAATGTTCCCCCTGTGGCTTATCCTATTAAGAAATAAGCCTTCACTCATTTTCTGAGTTGCATTTTCAAAAGCTGTTTCAAGTAGACTGCATTGCAGTAATATAGTTTTAAGAAAGCCTAGACACAAAGTCCACATTGATATTATTTAGTAAATGATCTAAACAGTGCCATTTGGCTTTGGTGTACCTGACTTAAGCAAGAATGACCTAATAGCAAATCATTATCTGTCACTAAATTTGGGATGTTATGTGTCACCTAAAATTCATGCAGTTTTAAACAGATACATTTTGATAAAATATTGACAATAATAAATATTTCTGATACTTAACTATAAGCCAGCAGTGCTGATAAAGCAAACTGCCTAATGATATAAAAGCAGAAGCAGATCTGGCTCTTAGGCAAAACTGTGGAGCAAGTAGCCCTCAGTGACCCACCTCTTTTGGAGCTCCGCTCCTATGAGCACCCTGTAGACCAAGGCCTGCCCTCTACAATATCACCCAGGTACTATTTCTACCTTACCAAATACATCTCTCCTATATGTGATTCTGTCTTCTCCTTGGTCCAGTCAATAGAAGTATTAAGACCATATTGTGGGAATCTAAGTAATATAAGAAAATTATTTCAACAATAAAAGGTACATAAGGAGGAAGACTGAGTATCCATTTATGGACATTTGTATGCAACACGCTTAAGAACTAACAGGAGTAAAACACGAAAGAGCTGGCCAGGTCAGCTGGGTCCGTAAGGGAATAACAGCAGTACACATTCTACTGAGAAAATAAACAAGGACAATAAAGAATGAGAGAAGCCTTAGGGCGACTCTGGAAATCATAGTGCAGTGAAGAGGGGTACTATCACTCCTATTTTCTAGAGGAAACGTATAGCATATCAAAATGCTTACTAAAGTTTAGTCAAACAGAAAACCCAAAAATCATTTTCGTTCCCTAAAATGACTTAATTTCTACATGCTCCACATTTTTAATAGATAATCAAGCTTCTTAACTCTGTCACACATACTTTCGATACAGCCTAATATTAAATTCCCTCAGCTGATTATATTGTTTCACCAAATGCTTCCAGACACATGTATCATTATTTGTAAGTATGAATATAATGATTTCAGACTTTAACACTTTAGTTTAATCATGGGGTAATACGGTGTACAATGTAGAAGGGAAAAAATTTAGCATTTTATAATGTACTTATTCTGATGGGACCAACCACCTAGTGACAAATGAATCATATTATTGACTATGCACTACATTTTTATTGATTTGGTGAATGTATTGCTCAATAGTTAATAGCATGTCAGCCATTCATTTACAAATACATATTTCTAAGGCTGTCATGCCAAGATATAACATATTTCCTAGGAGCTGGTAGGAAATTTAGCCCAGATAATGCATAATTCTATAAAAATTGTTATTTTTTAACTCCACAATTGTTTGGACAAGTTATTTAGAGTAGTCCACACCAACGCTATCCTACTTAATACACAGGGTATATATTTCTATTGTAATAGTTTGTTTTGCTGAGTTCTATAGTGCACAATGCAACCCAAAAAATCTGAGCTGGCCTTTTGTGGCTAGATTAATTGACAAAAGAACACCTAAACAGCTGCTGTGTGGTGAGTTAACCATAACCACATTGGACAAAATGGAAATGTAGGATACACTAAGCCTGAACAATGCCATTAACTATAGACTCCTAGGAAAGTAGAATGTTGGTTCAACTAACATTCAGAAAGTAACCAGGAATGGCAAGAACTTTTTGAAAGCTAAAATGTTGGAGAGCTTGTGACTAAGACTCATAAATACAAACAGCTCCAGAAATGGAGTAGCCAAAATGAGAACTGTTCTCACAAGCTATTAAGAGCTATGTAGTACAGAAAACTGCCACCCTAGCTAGACAGATGTGGAAAACAGTTCTCTAGAGTAAAGGTGGGGGCAGCGAGGGGAGAGAGAGAGAGAAATAGAGATGGATGGGATGTCTTTTATAGTAAAATAAAAATATTTTTATAAAAGAAATAGAGATGAGATAGAGAATAGAGAGATGAAGATGGAGATGGAGTTGGAGATGGAGATAAAAACAGAGAGAGAGAGAGAGAAACCAAAATACTTAAGGTTTGATAAATGTTCCTTTTTTTTTTTTTTCTTTTTTTCTTTTTGAGAGGGAGTCTCGCTCTATCTCCCAGGCTGGAGTGCAGTGGCGCGATCTTGGCTCACTGCAATCTCCGCCTCCAGGGTTCACGCCATTCTCTTGCCTCAGTCTCCCAAGTAGCTGGGACTACAGGCGCCCGCCACCACACCCAGCTAATTTTTTTGTATTTTTTTAGCAGAGATGGGGTTTCACCGTGTTAGCCAGGATGGTCTCGATCTCCTGACCTTGTGATCCACCCGCCTTGGCCTCCCAAACTGCTGAGATTACAGGCGTGAGCCACCACACCCCACCTAAATGCTCCTTTAAGAAGAGCCATTTTAATCTAAGCTATCACAAGCCCTAGATCTGATGGATGGTAGAGTTTTCCATATTATAAGTTTATATGAATCAACACGACTGTACTTATTTCTGAAATCCTTAGATGCAGATCTCATGGTGCTTAGAAGCAGGGGCTGTGGTGTCAGGCTGCCGAGGCTTGAATGCTGCCTCTGTTACTTGCTGATGAATAAAGAGAAGTCAACTTTTCTAAATGTTACTTTGTTTGCACAATCAGGACAATACTGGCAACTACTTCACAGAGGTGTAGTGAAGATTTACCTCTTCTTGGATGTCTAATGGGCATCTCAAATCCAAAATGTCCAAAACTGAATTCTTGATCTTCCTTTCCTGAACCTGTTTCTTCCACTGTCTTCCCAATGCTTTTCCCATGATTCAGGGCAAAGCCTTGCATCTCACCGACTCTTCTCTTTCAGACGCCATATCCTGTTGGCTCTATCTTCGAAATATAACCAGAATTCAACAACTTCTCACCACACTCCACCCCTACTCTGATTCAAGTACCATAATCCCTGCTTGGGCTATTTCAACAGCATCATACTTGACCTCCTCTTCTAACTCTTGCCCCCAGTCTATTCTCAACATAGTAGTTAGAGGAATCCTGTTAAAATGTCTCTTCTTAAACCATTCATTAACTTTGCATATTTCTCAGAATAAAAGCCCAAGTCTACAAAATCTGGCCCTCTATTAACTTTCTGACCTCATCTCTGGTTGCTCTCCTCCTGGTCATGAGTATCTCTGCTTCTGAAACAAACATGTAAAGCATGCTCCTGCCTCGGAACCTTTGCACTTTTTCCCTCTTTCTGGGCCTTTCATCTTTCAGACATCCAGATGTCTTTACCACTGATTTCAGGTCTTTGCTCAAATATCACAGTCTCAGTGAGCCCTTCCCTGAATAACTTCTTAAAATGAAAGACCACCACATTCACACATCATACTCCTTTTCTTCTGTTTATGCCTTTATTTCTCCCCATAAAACTCACCACCACATAACACACTACATGTTTTCTTTACTAATTTTAATTGTGTCTTCTCCCCTTAAAATATAAATTCTCTGAGAGCAGAGCTACTTCTCTGTTTGATTCTTCATTGTATATTCCCCTGATCCTATTGTGTACCTACTCTGGGATATTACTGAGTTCAACAAGTTAATAAGTACAAAACACCTAAAAATGTGTGACACATACTAAGTGTACAATAAATGTTAGCTATTGTTTACTCGGGATATTCATTTATGTAATTTCTCCTAGTTTTTAAGTCTTTCCAATATATACTGTGATTATAAATTGCATTAGCTTCAAAACAGTTTGTTTCTTAATGTTTCACTTTTGGCTTTCATATGAAATTAATCTAACATTAAAAACTCACGACTATAAAGCTCCAAAGACATTCTCTAAAGATGATCTGCTAAAAACCAGTTTTTAATAGCTTTTAAATAAATATTTTACACTCCTTAAACAGTTCATAAATATAGTTTCTATATTTTTCCCAAGTAAATTTTGAGTAAGAATTATAAAAATTAGTGATATGTAGTTTATATATAGTTCTGTATTCATTTTTTATGATTTCTTAAAAGTTTCAAGCTAAATGAGTTTAAATAAATAGTTAAAATAATTTCACTCAAGCTCTGTGATTAGTAACTGAAATAGCACAGAAAAACATCTAACACACCAATATTTTTCTCTTGTTATTCTCTCTACTTTCTTAAATTCCAAAGATAGACAAACAGATGATTGATAGAGATAGATAAATGATAGATAGATAGACAAATAGATATATAGACAGATAGATAGACATAAAATAGAATAAATACTATTCAGTCTTATAAAAAGAAGGAAATCCTAATAAACCTAAAATACAGTGTGCTAAGTGAAATAAGCCCAGCATAGAAAGACAAATACTGTAACCTCATTTATTTTTTTTTTATTTTTTATTTTTTGAGACGGAGTCTTGCTCTGTCGCCCGGGCTGGAGTGCAATGGCCGGATCTCAGCTCACTGCAACCTCTGCCTCCCGGGTTTACGCCATTCTCCTGCCTCAGCCTCCTAAGTGACTGGGACTACAGGCGCCCGCCACCACGCCCGGCTAATTTTTTGTATTTTTTAGTAGAGACAGGGTTTCACCGTGTTAGCCAGGTTGGTCTCGATCTCCTGACCTCGTGATCCGCCCGTCTCGGCCTCCCAAAGTGCTGGGATTACAGGCTTGAGCCACCGCGCCCAGCCCAACCTCATTTATATGTGGAATTTAAAACAGTCAAACTTGCAGAAACGGAGCATAGAATGGTGGTTGCCCGGGGCTGTGGGGGCAGGTGCAGAAATGGGGAGATGTTGGTCAAAGGGTGCAAAGTTTCAGTTAGACAGGATAAACAAGTTCCAGAGCTTTATTGTACAACATAGTAAAACACAGTTAATAATAATGTATTGATACTAGAAAATTGGTGATATAGTAGATCTTAAATACTTTCACCACAAACAATATGTGAGGTGATAGATATGTAATCAGTCTTGATTTAATCATTTTCAATGGATATATGTATAAAATATCATGCTGTACACTGAAAATACATACAATTTTTATGTGTCACTTACAAAATCATCTCTATTGCTAAATTCAGCATTTTAAATATGAAAATATTAGCATATAAAATCTACCATATGTACTAAAATGGAACATATATTATAAATATTGAAATCAATAATAGTAATATGGATTAAAAGCTGGGATCTTTGAGTTTTAAATGCTCATTATTAACCAAATAATTAAAATCCACAGTTTAAATTGCTGAAAGTAGAGGTTCCAGTCAAGAAATGAACTCTGAACTATGACCATTAATTAAACAAGAAAAAGAGTTATTTATAATCTGGAAAATGTGCCATTTGGATGACTACAGAAGGCATTACAGAATTAAAGGAAATGCCTTTGACTAATCAGCTGAACTCGACCAGAATACATAAATTTACGTCAGTTATCTGGGCATGGAGGCAAACATCTATAGTCCTAGCTACTTGGGAGAATGATGCAGCAGGATCGCTTGAGCCGAGGAATTCAAGGCTGCAGTGAGCTGTGATCACACGACTGTACTCTAGCCGGTGGGACAGAGCAAGACTCTGTCTCAATAAATAAATAAGTAAATAAATAAATAAAATGTAAGTCAGAAGCTTAGAATAAGTTCTAGGTCCCTAAACAAAACATTTCAAGAGGACTCTCATTCACTTCCCTACACTAATATATTCCTCTTCAGTATGAATTCTAAATGGATAGCATTTTTACTTGAACCCAATGCATTTAAAAGATGCCTTTCCTACTAATTACACCTCTTACAGGAGTCATATAAAAGATATTAAGATCTACGAATGTTTTTGAATTGATAATGAAAAAAGTTTTCTCAATAAATAAGGTTTAGAGAAGACAGAATATATAGAAGAACAAATCTGAAATGACTCTATAGATTTTCCTTTAACAAAAAGAGAGGATTTGAAGAAGACAAAATTCAACTATCTACACACACACACACAAAAGTAGTCAGCCTATCTGAACCTGCCAACCAGGAGATTTTTTTAAAAGGTAATTCAGGAAGATAACACAAATGGTCAGCATTTAAGATCTCAGATCAAATTTTTGGATGTTTTTAATAATTCAGCGTGTAAGGAGTAAGCATAGTATTTTGCATGCATATTTTTACTAGTTGAAAATTGTTAACTATCCAGTGAGCATGTCTCTGTGGAAGGACTCACACTCCATAAGCATCTATTGATAAAATACTAACAGCAGAGAGTCTTTTATTTAAGCTCTTCTCAAAATAAAAAAAAGACTACCTACAGCATATAATTAAAATATTATATTTTTAGCATCAAAAGATACAAATCTAGTTCCCAGATATAACATTAGTTACAAATAAACAAAAAATAAAAATAAAAAGGAAAACTTTAAGTTGTAGGATATACAAACTTAGCCAAGAAGTAAAAGATGCAGCATTCTGAACAATGAGTTATCACGTGGTGAGCGTCTCATATGACTAGCTCTGAAATGTGTGGATTGAGAGTCAGGTGCAAATATTTGTCTTTACTTAATGTTGTCTCAACCACAAGGTCCATAGCTGCCTGTTCATGGTAGAAAAATAAACTAAGTACCATATATAAACAGGTTTGTTAGCAGAAAGGGCCATAACACTCCAAAGTTAGTTCTTCTGAAGAATTCATAGGAACAAAACAGAACAATAAGTTAGGGCCCGGCGCAGTGGCCCATGCCTGTAATCTCAGCACTTTAGGGGCTGAGGAGGGTGGATCACTTGAAACAAGGAGTTCAAGACCAGCCTGGCCAACATGGCAAAACCCTGTCTCTGCTAAAAATACAAAAATTAGCTGGACATGGTGGCCACACCTGTAGTCCCAGCTACTCAGAAGGCTGAGGCAGAAGAATCAGTTGAACCTGGGAGGCAGAAGTTGCAGTGAGCTGAGATTGAGCCACTGCACTCCAACCTGAGCAACAGAGCAAGACTCTGTCTCAAAAAAAAAAAAAAAAGAAAAAGAAAAAGAAAAGAAAAGAGGGCCCATATGTTTAGTATACTGCACAGAGATTTTTTTAAAAAATCAAAACCTACAAGATGGAATTAGTACTTGTGGGAGGAAAGATACTTTCTTTCTCAGATACCTACTAACCATAAAGCCTAGCTATAAACACATGTCAGAAAGTCAGAAATACTTTAAGGCAATCAAATTTTTAAACACAAATTATGTTACTCCATTTTGTCCATTTAAAAGGCAGACAAGCCAGACCCTAAAGGCTGATGAAAATAGCCAAACTCAACATATAATGACATCAATTATTTAATCCTTTCATTACCAAAAGAATCAAAGACCATTCACATTAGTAGGCAAAATCTTAAAAAAGAAACTGGAGGGGGACCTCGCATTTATATTATACTATATGATCAAGCTGTTTCCAGAAACCAAAGTTCACTGTCTAAAAATTGAACATAGAGTCTGTTAAAATTGCTCCTTGTGTGTCTTGGTTGAAAGAAATGGTGGAGGTAACTAAATGAACCGGCTTATACTCGAAAGCCTTAAGCCATGTCCACTGGCATAAAATATATAAAAATGCCAAATAGTTAATGTCACTATTAGGACCAACAATTGTTGGTTAAAGCTGCATTGTCAGCAACGGAGAATGTAATTTTAGAAATATAATGAAAACTCTTCTATGATGATGCATAAAAATAATGTATATGGAATGAAATGGTGTGGGAAAGGTGTACAGTATTCTAAAATAACATTTGATCCCAGGTAGTACTGTTTGAATATGTGTTCCCCCAAATCTCATGTTGAAATTTGATCCTCAGTGTTGGAGGTGGGGCCTAATGGGAGGTGTCTGGGTCATGGCTGTAGATCCTTCATTAATGACTTGGTACTGTCATCACAGAAATGAGTGAATCTTCACTCTTAGTTCCTGTGAAAACTGTTTTTTAAAAGAGCCTAGTACCTGCCTCTCTCCTCTCTCTTGCTTCCTATTTCACCTTGTGATTTCTGAACACAGCAGCTCCTCTTTTCTTTCCACTGTGACTGGAGGCAGTCTGAGTCCCTCACCAGAAACAGAGGCTGATGCAATGCTTCTTGTATAGCCTGCAGTGGTAATTTAAAAATTACCCATCCTCGGGTGTTCCTTTATAGTAAATGCAAATAGACCAAGACATCCAGTTATATGCAAAAGGATACTGAGCATTCTCTTCCAGGCTTCAGGAGCCGCGGATTACAGTGCAGACATGGTCAAGTCCAAGAACCACACCACACAAAACTGGTCCCGAATATGGCACAGAAATTGCCTCAAGAAACTCCAATCACAAAGATATGAATCTTTTAAGGGGTGGACCCCAAGTTCCTGAGGAACATGCGCTTTGCCAAGAAGCACAACAAGAAGGGCCTAAAGAAGATGCAGGCCAACAATGCCAAGGCCATGAGTGCACATGCCGAGGCTATCAAGGCCCTCGTAAAGCCCAAGGAGGTTAAGCCCGAGATCCCAAACGGTGTCAGCCACAAGCTCCATCAACTTGCCTACGTTGCCCACTCCAAGCTTGGGAAGCATGCTCGTGCCCACATTGCCAAAGGGCTCAGGCTGTGCTGGCCAGAGATGGCCAAGGCTAAGGATCAAACCGAGGCCCAGGCTGCAGCTCCAGCTTGAGTTCCAGCTCAGGCTCCCAAAGGTGCCCAGGCCACTACAAAGGGTTCAAAGTAGAGATCTCCATCTGCCAATACAAGGACAGAAGGGCTGGTGTGACCCGCCCTGCACTGCCGTCTGCAGAGGGCTGGTGTCCTCCTGTGCTATTTGTACAAATAAACCTGAGGCAAGATTTGTTTAAAAAAAAAAAAAAAGTGTATTGCCATATTGCCTGTTGAGATCTGACAAATTATTCTTGGCCACAAAGTATTAAAAAGTAACACTCCTCCCCTATCCCCCCCCCAAAAAAGTACGGATTTTTAAAGTCTGAAGGTATCAAGGAAACGTTCTAATTTAGCCTCTTATTTAAATGAAGCCTTTCACTACAGTGATTTTCTAAGTTTATAATTTAGAAAACAGAATCCTCTCCCATCATTTCCTTTTCTCTACAATTTATCTGGTAAGGAATCTGGGCTCTTCATTATTCATTATTGGATGAGCTGGACTCGGTAGCAATCAGGAAACAGCTTCATTTTTCTCCCATCACTGCATTCAAACATTCTGTCAGGTCTCTCCTCCTCTAGCCTTGACAGTGTCTCTTTCAGATTTCTTTTCATGATAACAATTTTGTCATCCAGTATTAAAAAGTTCAGTCTTACCTAACTCAAAGCATTAATCTAATACTTGATTTGGAATGTCCCCTCCTGTCAGCTCAGGAATGGCTCCAGTGTGAGGGGAAGAGAAGCTGTGAGAAGACACAAGGGAGGACTCTGTTCTGGTTTTTTATATTCCTTTCTTCTCTCCCTATCCCACCCTCAACCTTGCCGTTTCATTTCTGAATCCTGGGAGATGGCAGGGATCAAAAAAGGAGCTAATTTATAATTCTCATTTGACTATCAGATGCCCTCCATCATAGCATCCTTCCAAATATTGGATCTCATTAAGTACATTTGCAGATTCTTCAGAGACTCTCAACAAGTTCCTATGCCCCACACGTTTCCTTCAATAGACAATGAGCTCTTTAGCCGACCGCTCAGAATCACCCCCACATCTCAGCTTTGCCCCAGTAGGCAGCCCTCTTAGGGTCCACTTGACTTACAGGAAGTGCAATGGATGTGCAGCTTGACAAACTGCTGACTCCTTCCTCCTTGCCCTGCAGTCAAAGGCAGCTCTACTTTGATTTCTATCCTTTGTCTTTTCCAGAAGAGAAGCAGAGACCTATTATTATCACATTTTGCTTCAAATTATGGAGAGTCACATATCAGTTTCTCTCAAGAGAAAACTCACTTTCTGCTCAGCTAGATGCAAGGGGAAACCCCACTGGTTTTCGTAATTTGGCAAACATCCAGTCAGGGACTGAGATGACATTCTACCATTTTGTAGATGACCATGACCTCCACACACAGGACTCTTGCGGCTTCCCAACACGTGATTTGGTGGTGAGAGAAGCATCTGCCTCCCTTCCCTGTAAAAGAGGTCTGAATAGAACAGAGGCAGATCACAGACCAGTTGGTGATCCGGCCAATTTTCAGTAATTCCTATGGAATTGGATCCAGCACCAGTCTCTGAAGTATGGAGGAGATTGTCACTCAGTGTCCCAAGCTTTGAGGTCTCAAATTCTAAGACAAGAGGACATCTCCCATTCCACATGTTCTTATAGATTCAAAGTGGCTTTTTAATAAAGTATCTTAAATGAAAATTTATCTTTCTGAATTGCCACCCAACTAACTGGGGAGGAGAAATCCAAAATAAAGGGCTTAAGGACCTCACTCCAAGTGGCTCTCTCCCTTTACAATGAAACTGTCCTTTTGAGCTTCTGTGATCTAATCTATGTGGAAAGGGCATAAGGCAAAGGTAATTAAAAGGTTCATGAGAGCAAGAGCAGTGCAGCATTATCCTAACTGTATTCTTCCTGGTGTGAATAAATTAATCTGTTTCAGTCACTACCCTGGCAAACTCGTCCAGGTACTGTATCACACTAGAACATAAAAACCCTTACATAGTAAAAGTGGTAAATGTATTCCGAATTAACAATGAATTAGGACACTGTCAGTATTTCTACTAGCTAATTGGAAAAGCTGGAGTCCTTATATTTGGAAGATGGATTCACTGACACTTTCTTTAGGATTTAGGAACATAAAATCAAACCATAAATACTGTGTTTGCTTTTGGGGGTTTTGTGGTGGGTCGTTTTGGGATTTTTGTTTGTTTATTTAGTATTTTTGAGACTGAGTTTTGCTCTGTCGCCCAAGCTGGAGTGCAGTGGTGAGATCTCGGCTCACTGCAAGTTCAAGCGATTCTCATGCCTCAGCCTCCCAAGTAGCATGTGCCACAATATTTATCTGAATAATTAGGGGCATAAAGTCAGATAGACTCCTTAATCATCCAATGCCAGTAAGTATTAGATGAATAAATAAATCAATGAAATACTTTTTCAATTTTATACTATGTCAGACACCATAGTCAAATTATGCATCCTCTCAAAGCCTCAATTTTCATATATGTAAAATACACAAAAAGAATACCCACTTCAGTGATTCTCAATCACAGTACATATTAAAAACCAAATAGTTTCTGATTCGGTAGGTCTGAGGCAAGACTTGGACAATTGCATTTAAGCTTCATGAGTATTTGGAAACTGACCCACGGCTCAAAACGACTATGCTCCCTCTGAGGGCTGTTGTGAGGATTAAATGAGACACTGTCTGAAGGCATTTCGTGTATTAGCACATGCTTAATACATACAAATATATAGATTATACTCTTCTTTTTTTTAACACTTTATACATATTTATTCAGTAAATTATATAATACATTTAAGAATTAATAAGCAAATTATTAAAGCAGTGGTTCTCAAACAGCATGATTCTAATGGGGGACTCATAAAATACAAATTGACAGACCCCACTCTCAGAGCTTCTTCTGACTCAGTAGATCTGAGAGGAAGCTCAAGAATTGCCTTTCCAACAAGTTCCCAGGTGATGACGGTCCAGGGATGACACTTTGAGAACCACTACCTAACAAAAATTTTAATCATATTTGTGATGGCTCATTTTATGGGTCAACTTGACTGGTCCATAGAGTGACCAGATACTTGGTTAAACATTATTCTGGGTGTTATCTATGAGGGTGTTTCTGGATGAGATTAACATTCAAATCTGTAGGCAAAGTTAAGTAGATTGTCCTGCCTAATATGGGTGTGCATCATCCAATCCTTTAGAGGCCTGAATAGAACAAAAAGGAGAAGTAGGGGAGAATCTTTGAGCTGGGACGTCAGTCTTTTGCATTCAGACTGGAACTATACCACCAACCACTCTTCTGGGTCTCCAGTTTGCAGACAGTAGATAGGGAATTTCTCAGTCTCCAAAATCACAAGAGCCAATGCCTTATAAATCTCTTTCGGTATGTGTGTATATATATGTGTGGGTGTGTTTGTGTGTATCTATCGGTGTGTGTGTGTCCTACTGATTCTGTTTCTCTGGCGAACTCTACTACAATATCTAAGAAATTATGTACATATAAAATTTGAAATGATAGGCAGAAAATACAATATCAAAATGCGATATTTTAGATGTCTGGAAGTTAATTTTTTTTTTGTTTGGTGACTTGAAATATAGTCTCATATGATTACTCCCTTCTCAACAAGGCCTTAACTGACACTTTTCCCCTAGGGTGAATGGGAAGACTACACCTTTGCGGTTCCATTATACTGTATATTGACTTAAGATATATGATAGCACTTAACAGCCTTGAATTGAAATGGACTAATAAGGCATTACTTCCTATCTTTAATAGAAAGCAAAGTCCTTGAAGGCAGAAATCAGATCATAGTTATCTATGTACCCCAAGGGTCTAGCACAGTGCCTGCAGACAGTCAATAAAATGCTTAATGAATGCATGAAATAGAGTAAATTACTCTACTCAATTTGGAATAGAGTAAGTTTTGTGATTTTTTTTAAGTCTTATGGTAACTCCATGGGAAACTCTAGATGTAGATAGAGTCATCTCTCAGTTATTTTATTAAAGCAGTGGTTCTCAAAATGCAGAGCTGGGGCAGGCTGGTATGCCCTAGAAGACATTTGGCTATGTCAGGAGACATTTTTGTATGTCACAACTGAAGAGGGTCTTAAAAACATCTAACGAATGAAAGTCAGGGATGCTGCTAAACATCCTGCAATGCCCAGGACAGCCACCGACAACAAAACGTCCAGCCCAAAATGTCAAAAGTGCCTAGGTTGGGAAACTCAGCATTAGAGGAATGTAACTGAGCTAATTAAGCAAGGGTCCTAACCCTTCTCCCATCACCCTCCTAAACAAATGTTCGGCCTTAAGTAAAAGAATATCAATAGCAGCAACTTACACGTGTATAACAATTTGTTTTACAGATAACATTTTGCAACCTGGGGCTCAAGGTCACAAGGGCTCAAGTTAGTGGTAGATTAGCAGTAAAATGTATTCTTACCCTGAGCCAAACACTCTTAAACACTTTCTTCTTAACTCCTGGCCAGTTCATTCATCATTTAATCTGAACCTCATCAGTAGCTGCTTAATCACTGCTTTGTCATGTTACCTCAATTTCTGAGCCTAGACAAGATCATCTGTGTCAAGAGATCCCTTTCTTCCAGTTGTTGTTTTGGTAATAAATTTTTATGATTTTCTTTAATTCAGTTATGTGGCTTAGCTCTTTTTCATATTAGGCTTCTTTTAAAATATATATTAATTCTAATACAAAACATTTTGCAACAAAGCCTGATTGAAAGATAATGAAATGGCATCTTTCACAGTCAAGAGCAGGACAAACAACCAGTTGTGACCTTCCCTTTTTCCTTTTCAGTTGAGCCCTACATTGCATTCCAAAGCCCCTGCTCCTGGAACAGCCTTCTGCAATCAACACAATCTCTTGGAGCTTTTACTGTCTCTGGCACTTGCAGGTTCCCTTGTTCTCACACTCTCTCTGTGTTTCCTTGCTGTGAAAAACATGTTGACCATCAGGCACATGGCAGAATAATTGTATTTCAGGCAAGCCAATGTGGGAAACTGGAACGTAAATCTAGTCATTTGTGGATATACACAGGACAAAGAAAAATGAGTATAGAAAAGCAGAGGCTGTCCTGGAGGTAAGCTGAGGCTGAAGATAATTTACTCGATAGAGCACCGTTGCTGTAAGACAAAGCAAACTTTGACTATGCTGCAGCACTCTCATATCCAAAACAGTGGAGTTAGGAGAAGGAAGGAAAGAAGGGATGAAGGAAAGAAGAAGGGATGAAGGGAGGGAAGGAGGGAGGGATGGAGGGAGGGAGGCAACAGGGAGAAAGAAAGGGATGGAGTAAAAGAGAAGGGGAAATGGAATGAGCATTTATTGAATACCCACTATATATAACTATGCTATTTGTTATGTCATTTAATCCTCACCATAGTCCTGTAAGGTAGGTAATATTGTCTCCATTTTTTTCAGATAAGGAGAGTGAAGTTGAAAGAGGTTAAGTAATGTGCCCAAAATCACACAGCTGGGATTGGAACACATATCTGTCCAATCCAAAAGTCCAAAAAAAAAAAAAAAAGAAAAGAAAATGGTTAGGTTCTGGAAAGATGTGGGGGGTTTTTGTCCCCACACCCAGAGATAGATGTTTTCAAAAAAATTTTTAAAACATATTAAGAGAAATCATTTGGGGAACATTGTACCTGGCATGATAGAAAACTGAATTGAGATATGGGATTGTTCTTCCCGAAATAAGATATCTGGTTGGTATACTTACTTCATACTGGTTTTTTAAAACAATAGATAATATTTTTTACATTTATTTCTTTCACAAATAATTGGAAACACTAAGTGAAAGGCACTGTGCTAGTCACCACTGAAGGTATAACTGCGAACAAGACATGAAATTCACAGTCTAGTAGAGAAGAAAAGTAAACATGCAATTACAATAGAGTTTGATAAATATTGTAACAAGTGAAACCTCAAGGAGGTATGGGAATAAGTTAATACTGACAAAGAGTAATGCCAGAGTTTCAGTTTGAGGCTTAAGGCATGAGTAAGCAAAGTGAAAACCCCTTTCTTCCACAAAAGAAGTTAGAAGTCAACGTTAAGTTTGGAGGAACTGCATATGCACGTGCACGCACACTCTCTCTCTCTTTCTCTCTCTCTCTCTCTGTCTCTCAAACAATACTCTAATTCCAGACAATAAAAGAAACACCTCTGCCACTTAATCTGCCATGTAATTCATGAAAACAGAGCTAATTCCATAGCATGTGGTAAAAAGTCGCATTGGACTAAAAGCCAGATCTGAATTTTCATCTAGGCTTGCCTGAGTGCTGGCTATGTGACTATGGGAAAGTTAAGTTTAACTTCCCTGAACCTAAGTTTCCTTATCTGCTAAGAGAGTTAAGCTAAACCATTTTTAAGTCTCTCCCACTTTTAACACTCTCTGTAGTTCTAACTCTAATGACTACTCAATGACATAGTGTAGCTTGCTAATCAGAAATTTGTTTGATAAACTCCCTTAGAACTTTAGACTTTTGAATATTTATGGAGAGAGAGAGCAAGATGGTGTAATGGAAAGCTCTACCCATTGTCCTGCCAGCAAGAATATCCAATTAACAACTATCTACACAGAAACAACACCCTCATAAGAACCAAGAACCAAAAGTCAAGCGAGCACACATAGTATCTGGTTTTACCTTCACATCACTGAAAGCAGCACTAAAGAGATAGAAAAAATAGTCCTGAGTCATCAATGCCACCCTGCCCCCACCTCTGCCCCCACCTCTGGCAGCAACTGTGTGGTGCTGAGAGCATCTCTGTGTGCTAGGGGAGACAGAACACAGCAATTGGGAGGCATTGAACTCAGCGATGTTCTGTGAGAGCAGAAAGGAAAACCCAGATCAAACTCAGCTGATGCCCCCTGCAGAGGGAGCATTTAAACTAGCCCTAGCTGGAGGGGAAGTGTCCATTTCAGCAGTCTGAACCTGAGTGCCTGTAAACCTCACCACCTAGCGCCAAAGTGCTCTTGGTCTCTAAATAAATGTGAAAGGCAGTCTAGGCCATAAGGACTGCAACTCCACAACTCGTAGGCAAGTCCTAGGGATGAAATAGGCCCAGAGACAGTGGATTGGGGGGCACACAATGTACTGAGGCACCAGCTGGGGTAGCCAAGGGAGTGCTGGCATCACCCTTCCCCTAACCCCTGACTGCTCAGCTCCGGGCTCAAAAAGAGACCCCTTCCTTCCGCTTGAGGACAGAAGAGGGAAGACTGAGGAGGATTTTGTCTTGCATCTTGGATACCAGTTTAGCCACAGAAGGATAGGTCAGCATCATGAAGCTCTGTTCTAGGCCCTGGCTGGCAGATGACAATTCTAGACATACCCTGGGCCAGAAGGGAATCTGCTGCCTTAATGGAAAAAATCCAGTCTTGCCAGCATTCATCACCTGCTAACTACCTAAATAACCAGCAGTGATACCCAGGCACTGCATCATGGCCTTGGTAAGCCTCTAAGACTTGCTGACTTCAACTACCAACACTGCCACAGAAGGATACAGCACCAGTAGGCTCTTGGGGTCCCCAATTCCAGGACTTGACTCTTGGATAGCATTTCTGAACCTGCCCTGGGGCAAAGGGGAGCCCACTGCCCTGAGAGGAGTCTAGTCTCAGGCTAAACAGTATTCACACAAGCTGACCTAAGAGTCCTTGGGCCTTAAGGGAACATGGCTGATAGTCTGGCAGTACTTCTCATGGCCAGGGGTGGTGGTGGCTGTGGGGTGAGGTTCCTCTGTCTTTGTAAAAGGGTAAGGAAGAGTGGGAAGGACTACATCTTGCAGTTTGAGTGCCAGCTCAGCAACAATAAATAGAAAATCAGGTAGACTCATAAGGTTTTGGACTCTAGTGCCTGACTCCCAGACAGCACTTCTGAACCCACCTGGAGCTTAGGGGACCTTGGTACCCTGAAGGGAAGGAGGCAGGCTTTGCCACCTGCTGATTTGAGAGCCCCAGGGCCTTGAGTGAAGCTAGGCAGTATCCAGGGAGTAGTTACAGCAGGACTTTGGCAAGACCCAGCACTGGGCTAGCTTCAGGACTGACTCAGAGCAGTCATACTGGTGGTGGCCACAGGAGCTTCAGGTGGCTCAGAACAGACAGAGAGAGACTGTATGTTTGGGAGAAAGTAAGGCAAATAAACAAGAGTCTCTGCCTGGTAATCCAGAGAATTCTCCTGAATCTTATTTAAGACTAACAAGATTGTACCTCTATGAGTCTGCAAGAACCACAGCATTACTGGGCTTAGAGTGCCCCCTAAGGTGGGAGAAAGTGAGAGAAATCACCTTCACTAAAAGGAAGACAAGAAGGAAACATAAAACAATCAGAAAACAAATAACAAATGGCATGAGTAAGTTCTTACTTAACAATAACATTAAATGTAAATAGACTAAACTCTCCAATCAAAAAACATAGAGCAGTTAAACCCACTTGATCACGGTGGAGTATCTTTTTGATATGCTGATGGATTTGATTGCCTAGTATTTTGTTAATAATTTTTGCATCTATGTCCATCAGGGATATTGTTCTGTAGTTTCCTTTTTTTGTTATGTCTTTTTTTGGTTTTGGTATCAAGGTGATAACAAAGACAAGTAAAAAATGGAAAACTACAGGGCAATATCTCTGATGAATATTGATGCAAAATACTCAACAAAATACTAGCAAACCAAACTTAACAATACATTAGAAAGATCATTTATAATGACCAAGTGGGATTTACCCCTGGGATGCAAGAATAGTTCAAAATATGCAAATCAAGCACTGTGATACATCATATCAACAGAATGAAGGATAAAAATCATATGATCATTTCAATTGATGCTGAAAAAGCATTTTATAAAAGTCAACATCCTTTCATGATTAAAAAAAAAATCCTCCAAAAACTGGGGATAGAAGGAACACATCTCAACATAATAATAGCCACATATGACAGATCCACAGCTAGTATCTACTGAATGGGGAAAAACCAAAAGCCTTTCCTCTAAGATATGGGACATGACAAGGATGCCCACTGTCAACACTGTTATTCAACATAGTACTGGAAGTTCTAGCCAGAGCAATCAGACAAGAGAAAAATATAAAGGGCAACCAAATTGGAAAGGAAGAAGTCAAATTATCCTTGTTTGCAGATGATATGATCTTATATTTGGATAAACCTAAAGATTCTATTAGAAAACTATTAGAGCTGATAAATTCAGTAAAGTTTCAGGATACAAAATTAACATAAAAATCAGTAACATTTCCATATGCTAACAGTGAACAATGCAAAAAAGAAATTTAAAAAGTAATCTCATTATAATAGCCACACATAAAATTAAATACTTAGGAATTAACCAAAGAAATGTAAGACCTCTAAAATGAAAACTATAAAATACTGATGAAAGAAATTGAAGAGGACACCAAAAAATTGAAATATATGAATATTGTTAAAATGTCCATACTATGAAAAGCAATCTACAGATTCAATGCAATCCCTATCAAAATAACAATGACATTCTTCACAGAAATAGAAAAAACAATCCTAAAATGTATATGAAACCACAGAAGACCCAGAATAGCCAAAGCTATCTCAAGCAAAAAGAACAAAACTGGAGGAATCACATTACCTGATTTCAAATTATACTACAGAGCTACAGTAAGTAAAACAGCATGGTACTGGCATAAAAGTAGACACATGGAGTAATGGAACAGAATAGAGAACCCAGAAATAAATCTACACACCTGCAGTGAACTCATTTTCAACAAAGGTGCCAAGAATACCTACTGGGGGAAAGTGATTCTCCTCAACAAATAGTGCTGGGAAAACAGGATATCTATATACAGAAGAATGAAACTAGACCCCTATCTCTCATCATATATACAAATCAAATCAAAATGGATTAAAGAAATCTAAGACCTCAAACCATGAAACTACTACAAGAAAACATCGGGAAAACTCTCCAGGACATTGGTCTGGACAAAACTTTCTTGAGCAATATCCCACAAGCACAAGCAACCAAAGTAAACATGTACAAATGGGATCATATTAAGTTTAAAAGTTTCTACACAGCAAAGGATACAATCAATAAACTAAAGAGATATCCCACAGAATGGGAGAAAATATTTGCAAGCTACCCCTCTGACAAGGGATTAATAACCAGAATACACAAGGAACTCAACTCTAGAGGAAAATGTCTATTAATCCAATCAAAACATGGGCAAAAGATTTGAATTGACATTTCTCAAAAGAAGACACAGAAATGGCAAACAGGCATATGAAAAGTTGTTCAAAACCATCGCTCATCAGAGAAATACAAATCAAAACTAAAATAAGATATCATCTCACCTCGGTTAAAATAACTTATATCCAAAAGACAGGCAATAACAAGTGTTGGCATGGATGTGGAGAAAAGGGAACCCTTGTACACTTTTGGTGGGAATTAGTACAACCACGAAGAAGAACAGTTTGGAAGTTCCTCAAAAAACTAAAAGTTGAGTTACTATATGATCCAGCAATCCCACTGCTAGATATATATCCGGAAGAAAGGAAATTAGTATATCAAAGAGATATATGCACTCTTATGTTTTTTGCAGCATTGTTAACAACAGTTAAGATTTGGAAGCAACCTAAGTATCCATCAACAGATGAATGGATAAAGAAAATGTGGAACATATACACAATGGAGTACTATTCAGCCATAAAAAAGGATGAGATCCTGTCATTTGCAACAACATAGATGGAACTGGGGATTATTATGCTAAGTGAAATAAGCAGGCACAGAAAGACGAGCGTCACATGTTCTCACTTATTCATGGGATCTAAAAATCAAAACAATTGAACTCATGGAGATAGAGAGTAGAAAGAGTTACCAGAGGCTGAGAAGGGTAGTCGGGAGATGGAGGGAAGTGGGGATAGTTAATGAGTACAAAAAAATAGAAAGAATTAATAAGACATACTATTTGATAGCACAACAGGGTGACTATACATTTTAAAATAAGAAAAAAATGTAACTGGATTGTTTGTAACTCAGTGGATAAATGCTTGAGAGGATGAACACCCTATACTTCATGATGTGCTTATTTCACATTGCATGCCTACATTAAGACATCTCACATACCCCATAAATACATACACCTACTGTGCACCCACACGAATTAAAAATAAATAAAACACTTTAGATCTTTACATTGAGACTATTTCAAGTTGCATCATTTAAAAACTATACTGAGCCCAAGTCACATGAATTTTACAACCAATATTAAAGAAGGTAAGAAAAACTGACATCATAAATGGAGATATATCAGCTTTTAAAAAAAATCCCAAAATGAAGTTCTGAAGGGAAAAAAAAAGAACATGTTTAAATATAGCATGACAGTATTCTAAGCCAGATCCAAATGTCAGTAGTGTCTCCAAATGAAATGTTAAAAGAATTACCCCATTTTGTATTATATTATCTGACTGCTTATACAGTAGAAAAATAGTAAGACTAAAAAAGTTAGAAAAGCTGAATTTTGGTCTTAATATTATTTTATTCATT
>NW_012098432.1:5311008-5315443 GCF_000951045.1 Mandrillus leucophaeus
CAAGCAAAAAGAACAAAACTGGAGGAATCACATTACCTGATTTCAAATTATACTACAGAGCTACAGTAAGTAAAACAGCATGGTACTGGCATAAAAGTAGACACATGGAGTAATGGAACAGAATAGAGAACCCAGAAATAAATCTACACACCTGCAGTGAACTCATTTTCAACAAAGGTGCCAAGAATACCTACTGGGGGAAAGTGATTCTCCTCAACAAATAGTGCTGGGAAAACAGGATATCTATATACAGAAGAATGAAACTAGACCCCTATCTCTCATCATATATACAAATCAAATCAAAATGGATTAAAGAAATCTAAGACCTCAAACCATGAAACTACTACAAGAAAACATCGGGAAAACTCTCCAGGACATTGGTCTGGACAAAACTTTCTTGAGCAATATCCCACAAGCACAAGCAACCAAAGTAAACATGTACAAATGGGATCATATTAAGTTTAAAAGTTTCTACACAGCAAAGGATACAATCAATAAACTAAAGAGATATCCCACAGAATGGGAGAAAATATTTGCAAGCTACCCCTCTGACAAGGGATTAATAACCAGAATACACAAGGAACTCAACTCTAGAGGAAAATGTCTATTAATCCAATCAAAACATGGGCAAAAGATTTGAATTGACATTTCTCAAAAGAAGACACAGAAATGGCAAACAGGCATATGAAAAGTTGTTCAAAACCATCGCTCATCAGAGAAATACAAATCAAAACTAAAATAAGATATCATCTCACCTCGGTTAAAATAACTTATATCCAAAAGACAGGCAATAACAAGTGTTGGCATGGATGTGGAGAAAAGGGAACCCTTGTACACTTTTGGTGGGAATTAGTACAACCACGAAGAAGAACAGTTTGGAAGTTCCTCAAAAAACTAAAAGTTGAGTTACTATATGATCCAGCAATCCCACTGCTAGATATATATCCGGAAGAAAGGAAATTAGTATATCAAAGAGATATATGCACTCTTATGTTTTTTGCAGCATTGTTAACAACAGTTAAGATTTGGAAGCAACCTAAGTATCCATCAACAGATGAATGGATAAAGAAAATGTGGAACATATACACAATGGAGTACTATTCAGCCATAAAAAAGGATGAGATCCTGTCATTTGCAACAACATAGATGGAACTGGGGATTATTATGCTAAGTGAAATAAGCAGGCACAGAAAGACGAGCGTCACATGTTCTCACTTATTCATGGGATCTAAAAATCAAAACAATTGAACTCATGGAGATAGAGAGTAGAAAGAGTTACCAGAGGCTGAGAAGGGTAGTCGGGAGATGGAGGGAAGTGGGGATAGTTAATGAGTACAAAAAAATAGAAAGAATTAATAAGACATACTATTTGATAGCACAACAGGGTGACTATACATTTTAAAATAAGAAAAAAATGTAACTGGATTGTTTGTAACTCAGTGGATAAATGCTTGAGAGGATGAACACCCTATACTTCATGATGTGCTTATTTCACATTGCATGCCTACATTAAGACATCTCACATACCCCATAAATACATACACCTACTGTGCACCCACAGGAATTAAAAATAAATAAAACACTTTAGATCTTTACATTGAGACTATTTCAAGTTGCATCATTTAAAAACTATACTGAGCCCAAGTCACATGAATTTTACAACCAATATTAAAGAAGGTAAGAAAAACTGACATCATAAATGGAGATATATCAGCTTTTAAAAAAAATCCCAAAATGAAGTTCTGAAGGGAAAAAAAAAGAACATGTTTAAATATAGCATGACAGTATTCTAAGCCAGATCCAAATGTCAGTAGTGTCTCCAAATGAAATGTTAAAAGAATTACCCCATTTTGTATTATATTATCTGACTGCTTATACAGTAGAAAAATAGTAAGACTAAAAAAGTTAGAAAAGCTGAATTTTGGTCTTAATATTATTTTATTCATTGGTCAGCATTTTTTAAACTATCAGTATGTCAACTGTAAAATGGCATTCAAAATTTTAATGAAATCATCAAGTGATATGTAAATTGATAGTAAGCAACAGAAATTCTATGCTTTCTTATCATTAGAAATAGGAAAATTAACATTTTCAAATTTTCTCTGCCTTTTGAAAATTAATTAGCTGACATTTATGAAGTTTTTATACCTTGGAAGAAAACTAATGTTGTAATAGAAAAAGGCAGAGGGAAGATAGTACCTTTTTTTAAATCATGTTAGTAAAAAGAAAGATTATTAAACTAACGATGTTAACCAGTAACAACCTGAAAATAAAGTCAATATTTATTTGTTTTCATAAACAATTAATGAGGGTGGATAAAGTCAATATTTCAGTGTATATTTTGCCCCTGATTTCAGTAAAACATATAAGGCTGAAAACAAATTATAAATTCATTTTAAAACCCATACAATTATATTTGGTATTACAACTCTGAAGTTTTTAGTGTGACCACTTTCAATAAATTACTTTTTGTTAACCAAGACTAACCCAAAATAAGAAAATACATCAAAAGAAGAAAGAAAGGGAGGTAAGGAGGGAGAAAGGGAAGGAAAGATACCTCTTCAAATGCTTCAGAAATAATTCTAGAGTAATGAGTTTTAAAGATTCCAAATGTGGAAAAGTCATCTATTAAGTATCAACTAGAGACTAATTCCAGGTTGACAGTGATGTATTCTCTGGAAAAGACTTTGCCTAAGGGCAGCTTTTCAGACTTTATTCACACACACACATCCCATCCCCTTGTCTATATTTTTAAATCAGAAATTTTCCTGCCCAAAGCATACCAGATTTCAATATTTCAAAAACATCTCAAAGGCCCTGACCCATAAATTATTTACTCCCTGTGGATCATAGAACCAACTTTTTCACTACAAAAAAAAACTTTTGATTAGTTAGATAGTTCCCTATTTGAAATCTGAAAGAAATGAAAACCATAAGAGTTAATTGATTATCCGGAAATAGACTCATGGTATTGATTATTCATGCATGATCTGAAAACTCTTACTACTACAGAAAGAAGCAATATCTACTCTGAACTATGTCTGTAAATTTCAGCTCACTGACTGGCACCAGTAATCTTCCATTCATTTGCATAATTTTTTAAAAACTTCATCTTAAAACTCATTATGTGTTCATTTAACAAATAATTATCAAACACTTTCTAAGTGCTAGGCACCAATAGAAAGATTTAATACTCTCTACTTTCAAGAAGTTTATGGCTCAATTTTATATTCATGTATAAATGTACCATCAATAAAGGAAGAATAGGACAGAAAGAAAAATGAATATTTGAAATATAAGCCTTAAAAGTTCCTGTTAAAAGGAGACAATTTAGCATCACATTCATTTGTACCTTTTCCCTTAGAACTCAAGCTAATATTACATATCTGACCTATTGACTAGCTTTCTGAGAATTTGTAACATCATTCGAAAAGAACTCTATTAAGATTTACAGCTAATATCAAATCTTCTAATAACCAATTGGTACAAGTCCCTGAATATATTAATAGCAAATTCACTTTTTCTTTTTCTTTCATGGGCCCACACTTAACTTTTAGACTCAGATGATACTGAATTTCTTCAAACTAAAGTGATAGTTCAACACAGTAGACACACACACACACACACACACACACACACAATATAATGTTCACAGGAGAAAACTGAATCCCTGAACAGATCAATAATGAGCTCTGAAATTGAGGCAATCATAAATAGCCTACCAACCAAAAAAAAAGTTGAAGTTGCACCAGACAGATTCACAGCTGAATTCTACCAGATGTACAAAGAAGAGCTGGTACCATTCCCACTGAAACTATTCCACAAAATTGCGAAAGGGAGAGTGACTCCTCTCTAACTCATTTTATGAGGCCAGCATCATCCTGATACCAAAACCTGGCAGAAACAAAACAGAAAAAGAAAACTTCAGGCCAATATCCTTGATGAACATCCATGCAAAAATCCTTAGCAAAATACGGTCAAACCAAATCCAGCAGCACATCAAAAAGCTTATCCACCATGATCAAGTAGGTTTTATCCCTGGGATGCAAGGTTGGTTCAACATATGCAAATCAATAGTGATTCATCACATAAACAGAACTAAAAACAAAAACTACGTGATTATCTCAATAGATGCAGAAAGGGCTTTTGATAAAATTCAACATCCATTCATGTTAAAAACTCTCAATAAACTAGGTAGTGAAGGACCCTACCTCAAAATAATAAGAGCCATATACAACAAACCTACAGTCAGCATTATACTGAATGGACAAAAGCTGGAAGCATTCTCTTTGAAAACCAGCACAACCAGCACAAGACAAGGATGCCCTCTCTCACCACTCCTGTTTAACACAGTATTGGAAGTCCTGGCCAGGGCAATCAGGCAAGAGAAAGAAACAGACATTCAAGACCAGCCTGGGCAACATGGCAAAAACCC
>NW_012098432.1:5315765-5334119 GCF_000951045.1 Mandrillus leucophaeus
ATTGTTAAAATGGCCATGCTGCCCAAAGCAACTTATAAATTCAATGCTAATCCTATTAAACTAACATTGATATTCTTCACTGAACTAGGAAAAAAATTTCAAAATTCATATAGAACCAAAAAAGAAACCAAATAGCCAAGGCAATCCTACACAAAAAGAGTAAAGCTGGAGGCACCATGCTACCCAACTTCAAACTATACTACAGGGCTATAGTAAGTAAAACACCATGGTACTATTACAAACACAGACACATAGACCAATGGAACAGAATAGAGAACCTAGAAATAAGACTTCACACCTACAACTATCTGATCTTCAGCAAACCTGACAAAAACAAGCAATGGAGAAAGTATTCCCTAAATGGTGCTGGGATAACTGGCTAGCCATATGCAGAAGATTGAAACTGGACCTCTTTCTCACACCATATACAAAAATTAACTCAAAGTGGATTAAAGGCTTAAATATAAAATCTAAAACTATAAAGTCCAGAAAGACAACATAAGCATTATCATTCAGAACATAGGCATGGGCAAAGATTTCATGATGAAGTAGCCAAAAGCAATTGCAATAAAAGAAAAAATTGACAAATGGGATCTAGTTAAACAAAAGAGCTTCTGCACAGAAAAAGAAACTATCAACAGAGTAAAAAGAAAACCTACAGAATAGGAGGAAATTTTTGCAACTATGCATCCAACAAAGATCTAATATCCAGCATCTATAAGGAACTTAAACAAATTTACAAGAAAAAAGCAACCCCATAAAAAAGTAGGCAAATGACATGAACAGACACTTTTCAAAAGAAGACATACATGCACCAAACAATCATATGAAAAAAAATCAGCATCACTGATCATTAGAGAAATGCAAATCAAAACTACAATCTCACACCAGTCAGAATGGCTATTACTAAGAAGTTAAAAAATAACAGATGCTGGCAAGGTTGTGGAGAAAAAGGAACACTTATACACTGTTGGTGGGAATGTAAATTAGTTCCACCACTGTGGACGACAGTGTGGCAATTCTTCAAAGAGCTAAACAGAGAGATAACATTTGACCCAGCAATCCCATTACTGGGTATATACCCAAAGGAATATAAATTGTTCTATTATAAAGACACATGTACACGTATGTTCACTGCAGCACTATTCACAATAGCAAAGACATGGAATCAACCTAAATTGCCATCAATGATAAACTGAATAAAGAAAATGTGGCACATATACACTATGGAATACTATGCAGCTATGAAAATGAACAAGATCATGTCCTTTGCAGGGACATGAATGGAGCTGGAGGCCATCATCCTTAACAAACTAACACAGGAACAGAAAACCAAATACTGAGTGTTCTGACTTATAAGTGGGAGCTAAATGATGAGAACACATGGATACATAGAGGGAAACAACACATACTGGGGCCTATTGAAGGGTGGAGGGTGGGAGGAGGGAGAGGATCAGGAAAATTAACTAATGGGTACTAGGCTTAATACCTGGGTGATGAAATAACCTGTACAACAAACCCCTATGACACAAGTTCACCTATGTAACAAACCTGCACATGTACCCCAAGTTTAAAATAAAAGTTAAGAAAGACTATTCATAAACAAATATATATATAGTGTTCTTTACACTGTTATATTTCCACAGAAAATTCAGTTAATTATGCCAATTACGCTAAATCAATGCAATTGAATATTACCAAACCATTTAAAATAAAATTATGAAAACATATAAAAATATAGAGAAAATATATGTTTGATTCATTCAATAAATATTCATTTAGTATCTGTGATGTGTCCAAAATTACACTTGACATTTTGGATTAAAGGATAAATTGCGCACAATCAAAATGCTTGCATTGCTCACAGCCTAGTAATGGGTATCTAGGAAGGAAGAGAAAGATTGGGAGCAATCCTAGGAAAGAGATGACAGTTTCTAGACAACTGGCTTGGAAATACAGCACTGTTTTTTCAAACATCAATGTGCAGGCTGACGGGCCTAAAACTAACTGATAGCATCATCAGAACAATTGTAGACAGATGTGGACCAGAGTGACACTCTAACCTGGGATGGTAAGCCACTGACTGATTTGCGGTCAGGTTTTTGGTTCCTTTTGCTTCAGTGCAGAGGTAGGACTGAAGACCCACATGAAGACTGAGAAAGGAGATAGGTGTGTAAACTCTACATTTAAATTGATATATGAGCACTAACAGAGGTTTATGAAAGATGTTATGGGAGCAATGAGAAGGAAGTGCTTAATTTGAAAGTGGTAGTCAGAGAAGATTGGGAATTTTACAGAGAAGTTGACATTTGTGCTTAATCTTGAAAAATAAATAGAAATTTTCAGAATTATACATGTGCACACACACACACACAAACCATCCAAAACAATAATATCATGAAGGCAGAGAAGCATAAAAGAATGTGTGTGGCCCCCAGTATTTAGTGTGGTAGGATCATTAAGATTAGGGTGAATGTGGGAAGTGGTGGGAAATGAACCTGGAAGGGTAATTATGGGTCAGATTCTAGACTTGGATGCGTTGCTACAGAATTTTGATTTTGTCTTTTGTAGCCAATGAAAAATCATTATTGGATTTTAGGGATGAAATGACCAGGGTTGTCTTTCAGGAGTGTCATAAGTGCACGAGTTTCTTAATTGCAGTAGAGTAAAAAATAAATTGGAGAAAATCTAGGTCGAAAGCAAGGAGACTCCTTCATGCAGGGGTGGTCTAATCCATAGCAGAAATGATGAACACTGACTCAGATCTGTGACAGCAGAGATAGAGAAAAGTAGATACTTAGGATCAATAGCAGTGACTGACTTTATCAGGTTGAGCAGAGCCTGGAAAGAGGATGTGAGGGGGAATACGGAGTCGAGGATTCTCAGCTTGTGCAAGCAGACAGATAAAGATGTCATTATATAAAAGTACAACTATGAAAATTATACATGAACCAAGACTAGATGGTAACCTACAAAAATAAAGGAAAAAATAAGTTTAGTTAGAACAGTAGGACCGCTTGTTTTCCAAAACTTTTTCAATGTCATATTGTGTTTCTGAAATTGTTTGGAGCTACATCTACTTTTAAATATTAACTCCGTAAATTATTAGTTTTATAGTTTTGAGCAGGTTATTTAACCTCTGTGAATTGTCTCACCCAAATATTTATTTATTTATTCATCTTGTTTCAAAAACTATTTTAAGTAGTTTATAAAAATAAATACAATTCAGCAAAAAGAAGTAGTCATGTGCCACATAATGACATTTTAGTCAATGACAGACCACACGTAGAATAGTGGTCCCATAAGATGATGATATTGTAATTTTACTGTACCATTTTTCTGTTAAGATACACAAATATTTATCATTGTGTTACCAATGCATAGAGTATTTAATACAGTAGTGCTCTGTGCAGATATATAGCCTAGGAGTGGAGCAATAGGCTCTACCATATAGCCTATTTATCTATATAACTAGATATGGCTACACCATCTAGGTTTCTATAAGTACATTCTATAATTTTGCATGACAAAATTGCCTAACGACACATTTATTAGAATGTAGCCCCATAGTTAAGCAAATGCATGACTGTGTATAAAGAGAGACAAGGAGAAGAAAGAATAAGAATATGAGAAACAAAATTAATCAAGTGCATGACTTATGATGACATAACCTTGAGCAAGAAGTGAGCTCAACATTAGTTCTGAGACTTCCTGTCTACCTATAGTGGAAAACACAATGAGTTCCATGAGTCACATTGTTCATTTTGGCTAGCGACATTTCAGAGAAATTTATCCATTATATCCTCATAATACAGATTCTAAAAACAGTGATCAGCACAAGAAATAACATCCCTTGAGTTCATGTCATTTGCAGGGACATGGGTGATGCTGGAAACCATCATTCTCAGCAAACTAACACAAGAACAGAAAACCAAACACCGCATGTTCTCACTCATAAGTGGGAGTTGATCAATGAGAACATATGGACACAGAGAGGGGAACACCACACACTGGGGCCTGTCGGGGGCTGGGGGGCTAGAAGAGGGATAGCATTAGGAGAAATACCTATGTAGGTGACGGGTTGATGGGTG
The DNA here is from genome assembly GCF_000951045.1 of Mandrillus leucophaeus. NCBI lineage: Eukaryota > Metazoa > Chordata > Mammalia > Primates > Cercopithecidae > Mandrillus > Mandrillus leucophaeus. The sequence continues at coordinate 5,319,857 of NW_012098432.1, forward strand.
CAGTAAACTACCATGGCACGTGTATACCTATATAACAAACCTGCGCATTCTGCACATGTACCCCAGAACTTAAAGTATAATAAAAAAGAGAAAGAAATAACATCCTAGAACTTAATACAATGTCAAGTTTCTCAATGCCAACCAATGTTGTAACAGGTAAGCACAAATCAGCAAAAGCACTTCTACAGGGACCAAAATAACACAAGCTGGGGAAAGAGCTATCTCAAGGTCTGGCTGATTCCAGGAAAAAGTTTTAGCATATTTAAAGCGATGAAAAGCTTGCATCTTTACTTAGAAAATCTCTCACAAATATCCCTTCCATAAAGATCACTCGAGGACATCATCTAACCACCTTCCCACCCCAAGTTGTTTTCCTAATGATTCCTGAGACATTGGTCTGACAATGACAGTTCTCAAAATTCTCAGCCTCAATACAAACAAAAACTCAATTTTCAGAAATACAAGATGCAGCATAAAAACTCATTAAATAGGGCCAACTGAAGGAAGCCTGAACTCATGAAAATTCTGAATATTCAAAAGTTATTCCAGTCCTTTAATATAAACAATTGGCTAAAGAAACTACTCATTAAACTCCCTGAAAGACTTGCTTTAGTAAATGATTATTTCCAATTAGTATACTTTTCTACCATTTACTGCTGTTAAAAATTTGAAAATGGGTTGTTTTCCCAAATTGGTTAAATAGGGTAAGTGCCTCTCTTGACCTCTATCAACTTATTTATAATGTATTATTTGCCTACTCTTCATTACACCTAAGGTATTAATTCAGGCAGTGAGAGTTTACAGAAGTTAAAACATAAGGAGCCTTGATCTTAGAATTAGGTAAAGGCTGTGTCCTCCTTTTGTCTTAGTAATGTTTCCATAAATTATTAAATACAAGTTGGTGTTTGTGAAGTGTGATAATTATTCAATGCAGTTTTCATAAAGTTCAAAAAATAATACGTATTAACGTAAGACTTTCTGAGTGGTTAAGGATTGTGGAGGGATATATTCCAAAGCTGTTCTTAATAATCTCAAGCCTATCATACCTCATACAGTTAAGATATCCCTGGACACATCTATTTATGATTAAACATTTTTTAAAGAGCATAATCGTCCTCCTTTAGTCACCAATAATCTTTCACTAAAGCAAAGGTGTTAAATCAGCAGAATCAATGTCATTGCCATGGGTAAAGAATGTGATGACATTCTTGTGCAGCCAAACAAAAGTGTGAATAAGAGGCTGAGATAAATAAGAAAAATGTGTTTTTCACTTTGAAAAAAAGTATTTCAAAGTGAAAGGTGCTGTTAATACTAGTTTGTGAAGCATAAATGTCCAGTAAGTAGCTTTTAGGTTTTTTGTTAAATTTTATGACTTTTGATATTTTTAAACTTGTATATACAAATGTATATAATCATAGGCTAAGCTTAAAATAAGTTTTGACTTTTTTGTAAGGCAAATCTATAGTAGTAATACATTTTTAATAAAATGTACATTTATTTATTTATATTTAATTTGGGTTTGAGAGTTTTTTCAACATTTATTTTAGATTCGGGGGTACATACACACATTGTTACCCGGGTATATTGTCTAATGATAAGGTTTGGAATACAGTTGATCCTGTCACCTAGGTACTGAGCATAGTACCCAATAGTTCATTTTTCAACCCTTTCTCCCCACCTCCCTCCCCACTCTAGTAGTCCCAGTATCAACTGTTGCCATCTTTATGTCTCTGAGTACCTATTGTTTAGCTCCCGCTTATAAGTGAGAACATGTGGTATCTGGTTTTCTGATACTGCATTAATTCATTTAGGATAATGGCTTCTAACTGCATCCATGTTGCTGCAAAGGAAATGACTTTGCTATTTTTATGACTATATATTATTCCATAGTGTATTTGTACCATATTTTTTTTAACCAATTCATGGTTAATGGGCACCTAGGTTGATTCCATGTCTTTGCTATTGTGAATAGTGCTGCAATTAACTTGCGGGTGCATGTGTCTTTTTGGTAGAATTATTTGTTTTTTGGGATATATGTCCAGTAGTGGGATTGCTGGGTCAAGTGGTAGTTCTGTTTTAAGTTCTCTGAGAGACCTCCAAACTGCTTTCCATGGTGGCTGAACTAATTTACATTCCAACAGTGTATAAGCATTCCCATTTCTCTGCAGCCTCATCCAAATACTTTTAATTTTTAATAATAGCTATTCTGACTTATATGAGATGGTATCTCACTGGTGATTTCTGGTTTGCCTTTCTCTGATAATTAGTGATGTGGAACATTTTTTCACGTTTTTTTGCCACTTGTATGTCTTCTTTTTTTTTTTTAATTGTATGTCTTCTTTTGAGAAATGTCCATTCATGTCTTTCTTTTGCCCATTTTTAATGGGGTTATTGGTGTTTTACTTGTTCAATTGTTTAAGTTCCTTATAGATTCTAGGTATTAGACCACTGTCAGATGCATAGTCTGTGAACATTTTCTCCCACTCTGTAGGTTTTCTGTTTACTCTGTTGATAGTTTCTTTTGTTGTGCAAAAGCTACTTAGTTTAATTAGGTCTTGCTTGCAATTTTTGTTTTTGTTGCCATTGCTTTTGAAGACTTAGCCATAAATTTTTCCCAAAGTCGAAGTCCAGAATGGTGTTTCCTATGTTTTCTTCTAAGATTCTTATAGTTTGAAGTCTTACATTTAATTCTTTAATCCATCTTGAGTTAATTTTTCTATATGATACAAGGTTGGGGTCCAGTTTCATTTTTCTGCATATAGATAGCCAGTTATCCAAGTACCATTTATTGAGTAGAGAGTCCTTTCCCCATTGCTGATTTTTGTTTACTTTGTTGAAGGTCAGCTTGCTATAGGACTGCAGCTTTATTTCTGGGTTCTTTCCTCTGTTCCATTGGTCTATGTGTCTGTTTTTGTACCAGTACCATGCTGTTTTGCTTACTGTAGACTTACAGTATAGTTTGAAGTTGGGTAATGTGATGCTTCTGGCTTTGTTCTTTTTTCTTGGGATTACTTTGCCTATTTGGACTCTTTATTACTTCCATATGAATTTTAGAATACTTTTTTCCAATTCCGTGAAAAATGTCATTGGTAGCTTCATAGAAATAGCATTGAATCTGTAGATTGCTTTGGGAAGTTTGGTCATTTTAATATTCTTCCAATCCGTGATCATGGAATGTTTTTCCATTTGTTTCTATCATCTATGATTTATTTCAGCAGCGTTTTGCAGTGTTTCTTTGTAGAGACCTTTCACTTCCTTGGTTAGAGGAGAAACCAAGGGGTATGTATGTGTGTGTAAATTAGGCTGTGTTCTTCAGTTGGCTCTCAGCTTGAACATCATTGATGTAAAGAAATGGTACTGATTTTTGTATATTGATTTTGTATACTGGCACTTTACTGAAGTCATTTTTCAGTTCCAAAACTCTTTGGCAGTCTTTACGGATTTCTAGGAGAGATAATTTGACTTCTTCTTTTCCTATCTGGATGCCTTTTCTTTCTTTCTCTTGCCTGATTGCTCTGGCTTGCACTTCCTGTACTGTGTTCAACAGTAATGGGAAAAGTGGGCATCCTTGTCTTGTTCCAGTTCTCAAGGAGAATGCTTCCTAAAATGTCAGTTTAAAAGCCTGATTTTTGTCTTTGACTTTGAACACTGAAACACAATCCCATGAACTAGAAAATTTACATTAAAACCTGACTTTTAAGTTTTTAAAGCATTAATTTAAAATTACTTCTTTTAAAACTGGATTTTTAATTTTTGATTCTACAAGAATATTTTCACTCAACAAGCACTTAGGACCAGTTCTGAGTTTCTTCAGAGCCTTTCTTAAAAGATAAAGCACATCTTGAAGGTAGAATTATTAAGAATAGGTGGAGAAAAAAATAACATAACATAAAATAAAATAAAAAGAATGAGGCCGGGCGCAGTGGCTCACGCCTGTAATCCCAGCACTTTGGGAGGCCGAGGCGGGCGGATCACGAGGTCAGGAAATCGAGACCACCCTGGCTAACACGGTGAAACCCCGTCTCTACTAAAAATACAAAAAATTAGCCGGGCGTGGTGGCGGGCTCTTGTAGTCCCAGTTACTCCGGAGGCTGAGGCGGGAGAATGGAGAATGGCGTGAACCCAGGAGGCGGAGCTTGCAGTGAGCCGAGATTGCGCCACTGCACTCCAGTCTGGGTGACAGAGCGAGACTCCGTCCCCCCCTCCCCCCCCAAAAAATAAAATAAAATAAAAAGAATGGAGCTCTCATCCAAAATTCTAATGGCCCAAAAAACCTACAAAAAACGATGCCTGAGAGGCCACCCCTCCTTTCACATTAAAAAGCTATAGTGATTTGTAAAGCCAGAGCTTAACAAATCACCCTGTTCTTCATCCTTTCCTTCACTAAGTTGTCAGACAGATGCAGAATAGAAATCAGCAATGTGAAATTGTGGTTTCTCGACTGAATTAGGAATTTTTCACCATGATTTTAATGTTCCTCTGTCGTGGGCCCTAATGGGAAACTACCAAAAGTTACAAAACTCGGTTACACCATGGGAATCCACAGAAAGGGGTAAAGAGAAAGCAAAGGCAGAAAAGAAATGTCTTTATTTGGAACTCTCACAATTGATTAAAAAGGTGTGTCTCATCTAAACACAGAACAATGGGATAGGGAAAGCTGCTGCTTCTGGATCCCTTTTTCAGCAACCGCTTCCTAGTTTCTCTCTGAATGGAAAGATGATGGGGCTAGCCCATAGTTTCCCAGCCTTGGCAACATTGACAATTTGCACTAGGTAATCTTTTGTTGTGAGGGGGTATGTTACAGAATGTTAGCAGCATCCCTGGTCTCCACCCACTGGATGTCACTAGCACCACTCCAGTCATGACAATCAAAATATCTCCAGACATTGTAAAATTGCAATGGTTGAGAAGCATTAGGCTAATCCCTGCACAAAATATTTCTAAATTTTTCTTTCGTTCTTTAAGATCCTTTCAGGTGAGGGAATGGACTGCCACAGTCAGCAACAAGATGACCGGCAAACTCTTGTCTCCTGGAAACTTTTTCCTACTATGGCATATTTTATTATTTTGTCAGCAAGTCCACTTCTATACTTCTCTTAATACTCCATTTAATATTTCTTAAAGATAATATATTTAAAGACATAAAAGATGATAAAAGAGAAACATCTTTAGAACTAGGCAGCATAAGACCATTCTACATTAATTTATCTTACCTCCACAGGAAACTGTCATAAAAAGCACCCAAAATTGAAAATAGTAAAAGAGAGGTTAAAACCCACCTCAAAACACAGATAGTAACAAACAACAAGGAATAAAACCCACTATTATTCTTCCATCTTAAAAAAGCAAATCTTTTTTCAACTCCACAACTCCCATCCCCAGCCACGTCATCATTTCTTTGCTCCCTTTACAGCAAAACCCTTTAAAACAGTTGACTGTGCTGTCTTTAATTTTCCTCCTCTCCATTCTCTCTTAACCTACTTCATTCAAAGCATCATTGCCACCACTTCACCTGGACTGTCTTTATCAAGGTCCTCAATGACTTTCATATTAATAAATAGAAAAGCCATTTCTCAACCCTGATCTTACTTGACCTATGGGCAGCATTTGACACTGTTGATTATTATTCGCCTCCTTGATACACTTTCTTCCTTGGTTCCAGGACCCCACACCCACTTCTTAGACACCAGTTGCTCTTTCTCAATCTCCTTTACTGACTCCTCCCCTTATCACTTATCTCTTAATAATGGAGTAGCCCTGGGCTCAGATCATTTCTCTCAATCTATACTCAATTCCCAGTGAGTCATCCAGTCTATAATCTTAAATACCACAGATGTTCTGATGACTTCCAAATTCATATGATAAGCCCAAGTCTCTCTCCAAGACTCCAGACTCATATATCCAACTTCCTACTTGTCATCTTCACTTGTATATCAAATAAATATTTCAAACCCAAATGTGTCCAAAACTAAACTTCTGATCCTTCCCCATAAACTTGCCCCTTCTACAATCTTCCAATATCAGTTGATGCCAATTCCACCTTCTCTTAGTTGTTTAGGTCAAAAACTGTGCATTAATCCATCACTCCTTTCTTTCTCTCATGTGAATCATCCTGTTAGTTTTAAAATATATATAAGTTCTACCAGAAAAATATATTCAGTATCCTTCCATTTCTCCTGTTCTCCACTGCTTCTACCCTGATAGATGCCACTATCATCTCTCAACTGAATTTGTTTTATAAGCATCTTTTTATTTTAAAATATTAATTGACAAATAAAGACTATGTGTTCAAAGTGCACAACATGATGATTTGGTATATGTACACATTGTGTAATAAATAATCATTACAACCAAATTAAATAACACATCTGACATAGTTTGGGCTGTGTCCCCACCCAAATCTCATTTTGAGTTGTAACTCCCATAATTCCCACATGTCATGGGAGGGACCCAGTGGGAGGTAATTGAATCAGGAGAGTGGGTCTTTCCTATGCTGTTCTCATGATAGTGAATAAGTCTCACAAGATCTGATGGTTTTATAAGGGGGAGTTCCCCTGCACATGCTCTCTTGCATGCTGCCGTGTAAGATGTGACTTGGTTCCTCATTCACCTTCTGCCATGATTGTAAGGCCTCCCAAGCCATGTGGAACTGTCAGTCAATTAAACCTCTTTCCTTTATAAGTTACCCAATCTTGGGTATGTCTTTATTAGCAGCACGAAAACTAATACAATATCCATCACTGTCTATGCTGTATATTAAGTCCCCAGAACTTGTCTTACAATTGTAAGTTTGTACCATTTGAATAGTATCTCCTCACTTCTTCCACTCCCCCAGCCTTTGGCAACCACCATTGTACTCACTGCTTCTATGAGTTCAACATTTTTAGATTCCACATATAAGTGAGATCGTACAGTATTTTTCTTTTTGTGCCTGGTTGATTTCACTTAGTATAAAATCCTCCAGGTTTACCCATGTTGTAAGTCAGTAGCAAAAAAAAAAAAAAAAAAAAATCACCAAACAACCCAATTTAAAAATAGGCAAAGGAACTGAAAAGATATTTTTCCAAAGAAAAAGATATGGAATCAACCTAAGTGTCTATCCATCTATACATAGATGAATGGATAAACGAAATGTGAGGGATGTGTGTGTGTGTACACAATGGAATATTATTCAGCCACCAAAAGAAGAAAATTTTTACTGAATTATTGCAAAAGTTTCCCTACTTGTCTTCCAGCTTCTCATTACCCCTACATATTGGCTCGACATTTTCAACACAGTCGCCATAGCAATTCTTTTAAAATGTAAGTCAGATCATATTTTTCCTCTGTTCAAAATCTGAACTGGTGCCACATTTCCCCAGAGTAAAAACCAAAGTCCTTAAAATTTTCTAAAAAGCTTAATATAATTTGGTCTTCCCTCATCTTTCTGACTTCCTTTTCTATTTCTATCCTCCTTGCTAATTCCACTTGGTCTTCTTTCTGCTAGTCAAACATACCAGGTATATTTTCACTGTAGGGTTTTTGCCCTGACTCTTCCTTCTTTCTGGAAGTCTCCTTCCCTTCCACTGTTTCACCTCCTTCAATATTACCTCTTTAATTGGTCCTACCCTATCAGTACTTGCAGTTGGCCCACCATCATCCCATGATTAGCAATCCAAATCCCCCTTACTATGCTTATTTGTTTTTTCTTTCTGTCATGGCACTTTTCAATTTTTAATATCAACAATGTATTTATGATTATTATTCATTGTTTGTCTTCCCTATCTACAGTGTAAACCTCATGAAGAATTCATTTTGCTCCCTGATTTATCCCAAGCATGCTTAGAATAGTGCCCAGTACATAGTAAGTGATTGATTAACACTTATTGAATGAATAGAGAACTACATGAATGAATAAAATAGATTAATATCCTACTCTCAAGTAGAAGAGATGGCAACCTGCCTTTTTAAAATCCTCTTTCTCAGTTTCCTATTTATACATCAAAGGACCAGCTGGGCTGGGAAGAGGAAGGGATTCTTTGGTAAGGAGGAATAGATAAATACAGTTGGAAAGATTTTTATTTGAATATTTTAGGGTTTCATTTCTTTGGTTTTTTTCTTTTTAATTGACAAGTAAAAATTTATATATTTATGGTGTACAACTTGATGTTTTGATATTTACACACATTGTGGAATGGCTAAATCAAGCTATTTAACGTATTCATTATCTCACACTCTTATTTTTGATGGTGAGAATAAAAGATTATAGATTTTAAGAAACTGTCTGTCTTCTTAGTTTGGAGGACTGTGAAATCTTGTGCTGTTGGGAGATTTTAGGGCTTTTGTATTCTCTTTATCACTCTGATTTTTGGTTCGTAGTGCTTCAATTTGGAAAGTACCTTCTAAACTAAGAGAACTAGAGGAGCCATGAATGAGTACTCAAAAAAGCAGAGGAGAAAGCAAGCTGCTACAAGAAACTCAAGGGAAACAACAAAAGAGAACTTCACGGCTTCAGCCCAATTCACTAAATTAGGAAAGAGGGCTAAGATTCAAGATCAGTGTTGAAACTGCTAAAAAGATTAAATTTCAGGATAGAGGTGCAAAAATAATGAACCACAGGTATATTCATTATCTAATGTTATATAACATATTACCCCCAAATTTTAGTGGTTTCAGACAAAAGTAAGCATTTATTATCCCTTATGGTTTCTCTGATTCAGGAATCCAGAAGCAGCTTGATTGGACAGCTCTGGACCAGGGCCAATCATAAAATTCAGTCAGAGGTTGGCTGAAGCTAAAGTCATCTGAAGGCTTGACTTGGTTGCAGGGTCTGTTCCCAAGATATATCACTCACATAACTAGCAAGTTGTTGTTGTTAGCAGGAGGCCTCAGTTCTTCCCACAAAGAGCTAAGATTCAAGAATTCTATGCAAGTCAAGAAATACACACACACACACACAGTGAATTCTGAATATAAATTAGGAACTGAGCTCTTCTTCTCTCTCCACACATATATACATATACATACATATACATATATGCACATAGATATCCTGGAGAATTATTTAGAGAGAGTAATATTTCTACATCAGCTCCCTAGGCCAAGTAAGGTGACCCAATGGACTTCACTTTTCTAAAAAGTCCAGTTATACTTATGTATCTTCTCTTACTATTCATCAAAACACCGACAATATTTTGGGCTGAAATGTTGATAACATCTCTATGAATCTCTGCTTCAAAAAACAATCCAAGGAATTCTTGAGTATTTTTACAACATGGCATCTGGTTTCCCCAAAATGAGCAACATAAGAAAGCAAAGGACATAAAAGAACAAGGCAGAAGCCATAGTGTATGTCTTTATGATGTAGTTTTCTGCTATACAGTACTGATCACATGATCAGCTGTGATTCATTTTGGGAGAGGAGTGTGAACAGGTGTGAATACCTGTAGGTAAGGATTCCTAGAGATGTTATCAACATCTCAGCCCAAAATATTGTTGGTATTTTGGTGAACAGTAAGAGAAGATACATAAGTATAACTGGACATTTTAGAAAAGTGAAGTGCACTGGGGCACCTCAGTTGGCCTAGGGAACTGATGTAGAAATACTACTCTCTTTAAATAATTCCCCAGGATGTCTATGAGTATATATGTATAAGTATGTGTATATATATACACATACATGCACATGTAGAGAGAGGAAGAGCTCAGTTCCTAATTTATATTCAGACTTCACTATATATATACATATATATGTGTATATATATATACACACACACGTGTGTGTGTATTTCTTGAGTTGCATAGAATATGTATTTATGAATAATAAACTTGACCAATTTTCCTATACACATAGACTTCTTGCATTTAGCAGTGTCACTCACCTCTTACTCTATCATTTCTTCAATAGCTCCATCAACACTGAACCTTCTAACTCTAACATGCTATGATTCACTACTGTGAAAAAAAAAAGCTGATGTCATAAACACATTGTGTTGCAGTATCACTAAGGGCCATACCCCATTCCTAGGTAACCCCTGAGATCCTACCAGCCTTGCTAGCCTCAAAGGAGTTGCTTGGAGTATAAAGAGGGAAAGGAGACTGAACAAAGTCCTGGAGCTACAGAAATTCTTAGTATATTTTTTCATTATTAATCCTTGGCAAAGAAATAGAAAGTTTGGAGGTGGAAGTAGGCCATGGTTATCTTTAAAATAATCTATTATTATTTGTATCTTTCCTGAATATCATAGCACCTTCTTGTCACAAATGCTTAGGGTAAAGAAAATCACCCGACATACCCATATCCCTCTTACCAACATCTCTACAGTAAAATGGGACCCAAGAGCATCATTTCCTTAACTAGCTATCAAGCAACTACCTCCGACAAACAGCAGTTACCGTCAATATGTTCACACTATTTTCATTTGTGAGGTCTGTAATCCATCAGAAAAACCTAATAATGATTAAGTCAAATCGAAGAGACTTTGTAAACATCTGTATGCTTTTATTGTTACAAATGCTTCATTATTAAAAGATCAGTCAAAAGCATAAAGGTACCCTGGTTTAAACTTTTTCTGTGTTTGAATGAGAATGTTTCTCTTGGAACACTCTCATATCAGGCTTCCTCTTGGCAAAATCATGAACTGGCTGATGTTGTTTTAGAGGCTTTCTCATGTCCCCTTCCAAACGTCACTCTTTGCCTTCCATGGACCCCTTTCTGTTACCTAGGAGCCTCTCATGCTGCCTTCCACATTCCGCCTACTGTACAGTCATGTTCTGGACCCCTCAGAATCCCCCTCTACCATTACAGTATGTTTTTCCTAAGACACTTGCATTGAAAGGCTTGCCAGGGAAGCGACTAATCTTATCATCTTGTGCTAAATGTTAAATTAATCCTCATTCTCTCTAGAATTGTTTTCTAAGCAGGGATTCCTAGAGATGCTATCAACATCTCAGGTTGAAATTGCATAAGTATTCTGGTGAATAGCAAGAAAAAATAACCTAAGTATAACTGGACCTTTTAGAAAAGTGAAGTCTATTGGGTCGCCTTAGTTGGCCTAGGGAGTTGATGTAGGAACATTCCTCTCCCTGAAATAATTTTCCAGGATAGGAACGTATCTCCAAATAGCAAGTGAATATCCAATGGCTTCCCATTGCACTTAAACTCTATATTCATTTTTATTACCAAAAAGTCCTGGCTTCTCCTTACCTGTCTCTTCCTTACACACTACACCTCTTCCTTTTGTCTGTGAACGTGCCAAGCTACCACCTCATTTCTACCTTAAGGCCTGAAGAGTTATGTTCCAGTTCCTGGCATGCAACTTACTTTTCATCACTTGTTTCCTGACACAAATGTCACCTTTCCAGGCAATCTAAAGTAACCTCAAAATCACTTGCTCGCACATCACTTTATTTCTCCTGGTATTAATCACTATGTGAAATTTTCTGGTTCATGTATTTGTCACCTGCCTCTTCCAGGCCTCCTCCTACTTCATTGTCTATCATGTTAATCACTGTATCCCTAGTGTTTTGCACTATGTACCAGAATCTGGTACATATTCAGTGCTCAATAAATATGTGCTAAATGAACAAACGAATAGATTAACCCAAACATAAGCTTTACACTTAAGTAATCGAGTAAGAAGTCTTTGTTGTATTAACATCGGAAAAGGCAGGGGAGGGGGTGGTAATATCATTATAACCAGTGTAACCAGCTTGCATTTATAAGACTTTTATTGATTATGAACTACAGCATTTTTTCATTAAAAACATTATCAATATTGGATTGTAAAATATTCCATTCGCCTTTCTGAAAAACTGTCCTTTTGATGAGATGCCACAAACGAATGCTAATGTCCCTTGAGAAATCCTGCCAACAGATCTTATTCTTCTATTAATGTTAAGAAACTGTATTTCTCTTTGGCCAATTTCTAGGCTTATGGATATGTAGTCTCTCTTGCTAGGACTTCAGAAGCCAATGAGCAACTTGCCTGTCACAAGATCCGACGAATGATCTCTCCCTGCATGCAGTGTAGCTAAGCAGAGAAGCAGCTCTTGTAAGAGAATAACTAACACAGCATGGAATATTGCTAAACCTACAGTGTTTTATCCAGCAAAGTTCACCCCAGTAGCCTGCCCCTGCCAATAAAGCCTAGATATTTCTTCTATCAGGCAGTCCCAGTTTAGTTGGTTGTAGCTTAGAAGCAGACATCTGAGAGCAGTTCAGCAAGCCTGCAGTCAGATGCTTTTGTAGAGTTCTCCTCTTAAAAGGCAAAATTGAGGCAAGTCAATAGATTACAACATTCTGGGTTTGCTTCTGTCATCTATCAAACATCACAATTCATCCTGCCTCGCTAAAGTGAAACTGCAAGGATTTGTTTTTAAAGGTGTCCTTCTTTCTGTGAAATACTAAATGAACTTGTTTTAAAAAACAAAAACAACTCAACACAAGTCGATAGGAGCTAAATAACATAACTTTTCCTTTAAGAAAAACATGTAGCATGAGAAAACCTTATTTTCAAAGTACTACATAAAATTCATTGAGACCACATATCCTAGGAAAGCTTGATTATTAATCGTTCCAGAGAAACTGTTAACGCTTCACATTAACTGCTATTCTTCAATTATTTCACTATCAAATTAAACTTATTCAAGAAAATACAAACAATTCCATACTGGCCTACAAAACAAAAACTTGTTGGTATTTTGAGGGGAGGGGGGAATAAAGGGGAGGTGTCTTTTTCATCAAATCTCTTATGTGAGCTCATTTCATTAATCTCCTCCGTATCTTTCAGTGCTTCTGCGAAGATTATTAATTTCAAGGGTAAGATTTTCTCTGGCTACCACGTACTGTAAAACTGTAAAATTTTTTCCACTCTTCATGGACCATTTACAATCTGCAAGGTTTGGGGTGGGAATGAAATGTATTTCTGCCAATGGATAGCCACATCAGCAGTGCTGAAAACCAATCCTTCTGTTTCACTTATCGTGCCATATGGCTCCATAAAAAAGGAGCGAACCAAAAGTGTAGCTCATACGCCTTGTCAATCTGGGTTTAGACTAATTATTTGATATCATGATAAAGAGAGGAAACTGTTTGTAGGTGAATACATTCTCTCTTCTTTCTTTACTCGTGTATCTCTATACCCATACGCTAATTTACTGGGGGGTGGGGAGGGAATCAGAGGTTTAAAGCCCCTCTAATTTTACAGGAGCTACATTTGAAAAAAAGGCATTGCAATAAAATTATCATACATAGTTTATAATTTCAACAACAAAAAATCCCAGGTGTTTTCATAGTAACGTCTTAAGAATTCAAGATCATGATTTTAAACGCTTTCCAATAAGTGCTTTGAGTACTCCAGAGCAATTAAAAAGCAAGCTGACGCGTCAAGATAAAGTTGTGTCCCCCTAGTGACCTCTAGAGCGGAGCTAAGCTCCCACAAGCCAGACTTGGGAGGAAAAGCAAAAAGCATGCCAAAGCCTAGAGCGCTGCTGTAGTCCAAGCCAATGTATTCAGTAATACCCTTCACCTCTCAGCTCTCATCTGAGTTCCTGTCTTTTTTTATATAATCCCAAAGGCTCAGTAAGCCGCTGCCTCTCATGTCATTGGGCCCATTGTGTTGAAATCCAACTTCGAACGACGCCCCCTCCTCGCCACCATCCTCAGGTCCAGTTCCCCGGCGCACAGCCTTCCTCACCGTGCACGGAGCCCACTTCTACCTCTCCGCAGTGCTGCAGACAACCTCTCGGACTCTGCGAGTCCCCGAGCTAGAGCCTGGGAGCCGGCAAGCGGCTACCTTTGCGAGTCCCCGCTGCGGGCGCGGGCTGCTCGCACCTGCTCCCCGTGCGCGGATTCTGAGAGTCCAGCGGATCCCTGGGCAGGACGCCGCCCAGGAGGCTCCCTCCCGAGTCGCGCCCTGGACCACGCCGCAATGCCTCAAGTCACCCCAGCAACAAGCTCTTCCTTGTCCTCCCTGCCATCGCTTCTCCCCGCGAACTTTCCAACTTTGGAAACCCGGGTTCCAAAGGAGCAACAGGGAGACGGCTTAGCCACTGCCCGACTCGACAGGTTGGGGAGCAGGAAGTAGCCTGCAGGGACTTGGCCGGTAGCAAGTCCCCTTGACCGTGGGGAAAAGGAGAGGCAGCCAGCTCCAACCTCCTCCTGAGGATGGAGGTTGGGGAAATGGATGCAGAACTTGTCACCCTAGGGACGAAGGGGCGGAGGCAGAGGGGGATTGGAAGAAGAGAATAGAAGAGACCATGAAAAACTCTCTCTCTCTCTCTC
>NW_012098432.1:5335136-5335927 GCF_000951045.1 Mandrillus leucophaeus
GCGCCGAGAGACCGCGGCCATCTGGGGCCGGGGAGGAGAAAGCCAGGCAGAGTCTGATGGAGTCTGCGCCCCTCTGCCTTCCTCTGGGCCTTCCAAGCCCCCTCTCAAAAGGCCAGGACGCGCTGGGCCCGCGAAAGACACCCGTCTTCACAGGCCAACCAGAACTCCGGCCACCTGCGGAAGGACGGCACTGTCCCTCGCGACCCGGCCGCGGAGCCGACCTCCTCCGCAGCCTCCTCGAGGATAGTGAGCCCGAATTCCACGCGGGTGATGAGCCCCGAAGCGCGTGGTTGCCTCTGCTCCTCCCGAACCGAGAAGGAAAGAGGGGAGAGGGAAACAGGAGGCTGATGGAGGGGAGAGAAATGGAATTCCAGAGGTAGCCCACTGGCAGACACCCGCAAGATGGCTTTGTTGTGGCCCTGAAGCTCTTAATAGTGAGGGCCCAGGATAATTCCCTTGGGGCTGTGGGAAAGAGGAAAGTTAGTTCACGCTCTCAGGTGTTGGAGGAATTGGGAGCTGGAGGTGTGATTTCTTGGCCTCCAGCAGAAACTTTGTTCCAGTGGCCAGATTCTTTCTCCCTCTGACTGGTGGTTTGCTTTGGAAAGTTCTCATTTTCCTGGAGGAGCTGTTCTCCCCCTGTCTCTTATACACATCTAGATGTGTATAAGAGACAGGAGGGGGGAACAAAGGGGAGGAGTCTTTTTCATCAAATCTCTTATGTGAGCTCATTTCATTAATCTCCTCCGTATCTTTCAGTGCTTCTGCGAAGATTATTAATTTCAAGGGTGAGA
>NW_012098432.1:5335977-5337893 GCF_000951045.1 Mandrillus leucophaeus
TTCTTTCTCCCTCTGACTGGTGGTTTGCTTTGGAAAGTTCTCATTTTCCTGGAGGAGCTGTTCTCCCCTCGCGTGCTGATAAGGGATGAAAGGAAGTCCTGCCGGCGTCCCAGGACTGCAAGGGCAGGCGAAAGTTTAAGAATGTAAAGGAGTAGCGGATCTTAAAAAGAATGGCTTAAAGAGTAGGGTAGGGAGGGGTTACCAGGATGTACCACTGTAGGGAGAGAATACAATATCGAATTTTTTTTGTATGCTGCAGGTGAGATTACCACCGAAACGCACTTCCTAATTCGCAGTGACCTTCTTAACATTTCTCCTTTCCTCCTCCTAGGTTAGTACAGTTCCCAACCCAATCTGACTGTCTAAACATTCAGTGAGTTAATTCAATATATCCATCCAGAAGTTGCCCCAGTACTAATGTGGTGCAGCAGAAAGAACGGTGAAGTCAAAAACCCCAATAGTGAATTCTGGCCCTGGAACTTCGTAGCTCTGAGAATTTGAACAACTCACTCAGTCTCTCTGCTCTTCTGTGTTCTGATATATACAGCATCATCTCAAAAATTTCTTCCAGCTCCTGAGATATTAGTCACAAAATCATCACAAGTTATTTTTTTCAACCTTTCTAAATATAGCTTCATATAATGTAATATATTGAAGTAAAAAATCTAGACACATGTGAAATGACCAATTCCTCTCGCAATGAAGATATGCATCAAAAATAAAAAACAAAGAACATGTTTATTTTAATAAGCAAAACAGGCCCATTCTCAGACTTATGATCAGAAATAAGACTGACTCAAAGTTTTTCTCTTCCAAACAACTGCCTCTTAATTAAAAACTACTCTTCCAGGTCTTCAAATGTTTACTGTGTACAAATATTAGAGTTTGTAAATATTTTTAGTCCATTTTATGTGCTCATATTTTATCACCAACTACTAATTATTGCCTATATTAGAATAATGTTTTTCTGTGTATTCATTACTTTCACATACTTTATTTCATTTAATCATGACTGTATCACCCATGAGTTGAAAAGCAGGTCCAGTCTTCTAGGTTTTATGGACGGTGAAATGGGATTCGTGGAGGTATGATAACTTGCCCACAGATTCAGTGTAACTCTTTTAACTCAGTAGCCAGCTGTCTCCATGACACTAGCTGCCTATGTGAAATAGAATATTTCTGCTTCAGACCAGGAATGGTTTCCTTTTTCTAATTCATTCCTTCCACAGTGTCAGTACTATTCTCAACAGAGGAGACTCAAATTTAGTTGACTAGTTAGGACTATTTTTGGTACATGGATATGACTAATATGTTTTTACACTGGTAGCACTTCAAAGTGTCCTTACATGCATTATCTCAATTAAGGTCATGACAATCACATAAGAGCATCAAAAGAGGTTTATTTAGCCCTGTTGAACAGATGAGGAAACTGAGACCAAAAGACATCAAGGCCACAACTAACCAGGCCCTGGATTTCCAGGACAAGTGTTTCCCCTGTAGCCCACACTGTGTGTTTTTGTTCAAGGGTTGCAATTAGAATGACTGCAGGGAACAGTAAGACAGAATACATGATACCATCAGTATAAATATATAGTCATGCATTGCTTAACAACAGAAATACATTCTGAGAAATGTGTCTTTAGGTGACTTCATCCTTGTGCAAACACCATAAAGTATACTTAAACAAACATACATGGTATAGCCTACTACACACTTAGGCTATATGTTATAACCCATTGCTCCTCGGCTACAAACCTGTACAACATGCTACTATGCCGAATATTATAGGCAATTGTAAAACAATGCTAAGTATTTGTGTATCCAAACATATCCAAACATAGAAAAGGTGCCATAAAAGGCCGGGCACAGTGGCTCAGCCTGTAATCCCAGCACTTTGGGAGGCTGAGATGGGTGGA
>NW_012098432.1:5338818-5339967 GCF_000951045.1 Mandrillus leucophaeus
GAATTTTTGGGACCACTGTCATATATTCAGTCCATTATTGAGCAAGGGAAGGGTTGTACTTGAGCAAGGGAAGGGGACCGTAGAGAACTGCGAGAGCGTGTACCACTCACTAGTCAGCTGCAGGATGCCTTGTGGGAATGAAAACCTTGGGGCTGTAAGAATTTTGATTTTTCAGGAGTCAGAAATCCAAATTTTCTTGTAAAATATTCTTTGTGATGTTGGTGAATACATTAAAAAACAAAAACACAAACACAGAAAAGGGTAGGCCTAACAGAACACATCTGCCAATAACACATAGACTATGAGCTATGTGTCCGTGTGTCTGGTTTTAAATTTCATCAATTGCTTTTTACCCCCAGACAGCAAGGGCTGAACCAAATCCTTGAGTATGGTTCTAATTCTGATGGCATCTGATGTCCCCAGAATTACAGATTACCAAGGCCTTGGGTGCAATTAATTATGATTTATAAAAATGATTTGTGGGATAGGTGTTTCTAAATTTCTGGCTATTCTTTATTGTTATTATTATACTTTAAGTTCTGGGGTACATGTGCAGAATGTGTAGGTTTGTTACATAGGTATATACGTGCCATGGTGGTTTACTGAACCCATCAACCCATCATCTACATTAGGTATTTATCATAATCCTATCCCTCCCCTATCTCCCCACCCACAGACAGACCACGGTGTGTGATGTTACCCTCCCCATGTCCATGTGTTCCTATTGTTCAACTCCCACTTATGACTGAGAATATGCGGTGTTGGGTTTCTGTTCCTGTGTTAGTTTGATAGTTTCAAACTGATGGTTTCCAGCTTCATCCAGGTCCCTCCAAAGGACATGAACTCACCCTTTTTTACGGCTGCACAGTATTCCATGGTGTATATGTGCCGCATTTTCTTTATCCAGTCTATCACTGTTGGGCCTTTGGGTTGGTTCCAAGTTTTTGTTCTAGTGAACAGTGCTGCAATAAACATACATGTGCATGTATTTATAGTAGAATGATTTATAATCCTTTAGGTATATACCCAGTAATGGGATTGCTGGGTCAAATTGGTATTTCTGATTCTAGATCCTTGAGGAATTGTCACACTGTCTTCCACAATGGTTAAACTAATTTACACTCCCACCAATAGTATAAAAGCATTCCT
>NW_012098432.1:5341942-5369939 GCF_000951045.1 Mandrillus leucophaeus
AAAAAAAAAAAAAGCCTTTAGGGTGACCAAGAAGTCTTAAAGCTAGTTATCTAATCATATAACCCAGAAATTTCACTGAGAGAAATGGCACAGACCTGACTTGAGTGAGGCAGAGTATGAATGGAAGGACACTGTCAGACATTACATAGAGATAGCTGTGTATACTCCACCGTTAAACTCTCCAGTTTTTCTGAAAAGTACATAAACAATGAGAATTGGTTTTTTTAATACTCCAGTTGGCCTGCTCAAGGACAGAATTTTCTATCTTACTCCTGCCAGCTTCCAATTAATCAATTTACCTCCAAAGTGTTCTCAAGTTGTCCCATTATAATTTGTTTGTAACATTGGTCCTTGGCTCAGTTTACCAACTCACTCCCTCATATATAAGTGAACCATTTGCATAAAAAATGAATGGCATACCAATTAACTAAATGCTTCTGAGACATTTTTGACAACGAACCAAACTGTATTTTTCCTTGTCTTCTCTTTTCTATTTCTCTTTATTCACTAACTATCCTACATTCATTCAACAAATATGCATTAAGGAGAACTATATGCCAGTCGTTCTTCTAAGTGGTTGGTTATATAATGGAGAAATAAAACAGCATAGTTCATACATTCATAGTATTTTACAGTTTTACAAGGGAGATAGAAATAACCAAACAAATAATTACAAATTGTTACAAGTTCTATGAGAAGAAAAACAAAAAACATAGTGGTATAGGAGGGGACAACATATATAGCATAATTTAGACAGAGAATGTCAAGGAAGATTTCTCTAAGAATGTGATGTTTAAAAAGAGAAATGAATGACAGAAATGAGCAAGGCAAAAAGCAGGGAAAAGACTGCTCCAGGGAGGGAAAACAGCATGCTGAAAGACCCAAGTAGGAAATTCAAGATCAGAGCAGTAGTTTCTAAATTCCAAACTGACCAAGTAGCCCACCAATTTTTTAAAAAATTTCTCGCACTTCTTCAACTACATGTATTTGGTTACTTTTATATTGTGTATACTATTGTACTAATATATTATATGTATTATAAAACATACACAACAATTTGAAAGTCTCGAAGGATACGGTTTTTTTAAAATGGACCATCTTGGACACTTCCAACTTCAGAACTTCCCGAAAGAGAAGAACTGAAGGACCAATGTGGCTGAATCTTAGGACATGATAATGTTAAGCATATTTATGATATATGCTATGATATGATATAATTTATGATATGATATAATTTACATTTAAAAGTACCAGCCTAGTTCTTGTATAGGTAATTGGAATAAGCCTTATAAACTAATGATATAGTTATAGAATTGGTTGAGAGTTAAATTTGCACACCACACCTCAGTTGTGCTCTGGAGCCCCTCATTGAGTTGGGGACTGATACTGAAACTTTCCACTTAAAAGTAATTCAAGAACCTACAAGCAATGTATTCTATAGCCATGAACACAGATGATACCCACATCTTGCTTTCTAAATACCATTATTCACTAAAAGAAAGAGGGATCCTTAGAAAAATGACTCTAGGTCTGCAGCAGGGAAAGTACCAGGTAAACCTGGAACATATTGATGTGTCAGAAAACACAAAAGAGCTCAGACTAATTAGATCATGTTAAAAGGACAAAGGAGCCAGCTTGAAGTGGTTATCCACTGATCAAACATATGAAGAGCTGAGCCCCAAAAAGATTAACTATGATAAAGTATTATAATACACTGAATAAAATAAAATGTATGAGCCCATGGTGATAATCAAAAGAGAAAATATTAACTAAATATTAACTATTTTTAGAAGAATATGAGCTAATAAATGTAGAAGAAATGATAGAATTACAAAGTCATCATTTTGCAATGCCCGATGTAATAACTATGAAATCAGTGGATGCCAAAATCATTGGATAAGAGGTTGTTGGGAACATGATATGCATATGGTCTCAAAATATTACCTCATATGTTAGTCACTAATTTTTCTTCAGAGTGCTAAGGCTTTATTACAAATGGAGTTTATGCTAGAGGGGCCCTTCTCCAATCTTTCTTCTGTACCGTCTTCTCTCCCAAAGGTATCTCTCTAAGGGAGGTCAGTAGGCCATTAGAGAAGAGGAAATCTGGAGAACAAAAAGGAGCACTGCTTTTGCCAAAGTCCTCTGAAACCACCACTGAGTCCTTCTGGATCCAGTTGAGAATCTGGACCTTGAAAATGAGAGCTAAACCTCTTCCACTAGAAGAGGATGATCACTGATGCTATGGATCCTCTGAGACTTAGCAATATCTTCTCTCTGAACTTCAATTTTGAGTTGCCCACTCACAGCCATCACTATGATGTCCCTTTGAACAAGACTTCTACTGAAACCAGCTCTGCTGTGACTTACGGCAAGTATATGAATGCTTATTTCTAAATTACCCTTTATATTTCCTCAGTGTCACTAAGGAACCCTAGATCTCTTCCATAACATGCACCAGTCACTGTTTGGCCACCATTTTTATTCTACTGTGGTCACCTCACGTTGACACAGGGCTTCTCTTAGAGACTTCTAACCTCTCAGCTACTGATGTTCCAAAGTTCCCCCAAAAACTATGAACCCACTGAGTTGCACTGTGAGTAAAGGGCACTGCATCATCTCTCGCTTAGTTGTCTCCCACACACACCCCTTAACTCCTCCCCTAGCACTTTCTACTTTTCATACGGTGGGACTTCCCTTGTATCATCTCCTCCATGCCTTCAACATTATGGCTTGTTGTAATATTCTATTTCCAAAGAGCTAAATTTTCCTTTTGATTTATAAAGGGCTACTTTTGGAACTTAAAAACCAGAAACTTTTTCCCCCTTTCAAAAATCCTGGATTTCATGAAAATTGTCTCACAAAGTGCTCAAGAAAATTGGCCGTGAGATTCAAAACTAAAGAAAGATCCCTTTTCTCTATGTGGATTATGCCTTTCCAGAAGTAACGAATGCCTTTCCAGAAGTAACGAATGCCACTAATTCAAGGCATAATTAGCCACAGGGCAAAGGGTTTATTAGGAATTAAATATTCATTGGTTTCACAGGCCAGAAATACTATCTTAATTAGGGTTACCAAAGCATAGTGAATCAGAAAATCTGAATTCTGGTTGCAACTTGTCAAATGATACACTTCATGACTTTTGACAACTTGCATAATAAAAAATAATAGTATCAGCAATTTTTGAGCCCCTATTTGGGCCAGTGAAGCTGGACTATGAGTGATGCTGGGTATCTTATTTATTTATTTTCTGGTACTCCTGTCTATTTATTTCTGGTACTCTAGTCCCCCAGTTACTATCCTAAATCTTCACCATTCCCCTCTAGTTTCTGACTCCAACCTTCCGATGTGAGAAAACATAAGCTTCTGTAGTTTAAACTGCTCTTGTGTTTACTGATATTTGTAGTCACTTTCCTAACTGGTGCACCAGGTAGTTCTGGGTGCAGTTTGGAGATATGGTGGCAAGAAGTTAAGAAAGTTTCTGTGGGCTTCCAGTTTCTCTTTGAAGTAGGGCATATAGTTATCTGCTGAGTTTGAGGAAGTAAGTTGTGGGGAAGAACATCTAAGAAAACTAGAAATGATTTTAGATGCCTACTGTGGAGAACAGGGGAAAGGAATAACTAAGAAAACATTGAAAGGATCCTAGTCATTGTTAGGGTCAAGATGCTGTTAAAGGCAATGGATTTATTTAGAGTAGAATCAAACCTGAAATCATTTTATTTTGGTCCATCAATGTAAAGGACAAGAGAAGGTCAGTGATCAGATTCATCTAGATGTGTGTTTTGTAACAAGGATTTGAGAGGAGAATGAGGCACAGAGTTTAAGAGATAGACAAGAAACAAGAAGTAGTGTGTTATGGAATCCAGCCAGAATTAGCAAGGATGTGAGGAAGGGAGGAGGCTGACCATCTCTCTCTCTCCTGCTAATGTACCTGCAATGGGGTTCCATTGCTCATAGAAAAACAGTTCAAATAATTAAGATGCCTACACAGGAATGATCTGACCCATGACTCTTTCTAGCTTCCTCTTGTGTTGCTCTTCCCATTGATCTCCATACTCAAGCCGTGCACACAGGGGGCTGCAAGAAAGTAAGCCAAATATATAGTTTTTTATGAATTCTATTTGCTTTTTTTTCCATGTACATCCCCTCAGCCTACCTTTTCTAGCCAAATCTTTTTTGCTTCCCTGGGCTTATTTTCCATTAGCCTGGTCCCTTCTCTCTAACTAGCAACACCACTTTTAATTTTAATTATTTCAAGTTCTTCTCCTTGAAACTTAATTGATCTCCCTGACTCCATTCTTTCACCTCTCTAATCCATCTTCACATTGATGCCATGGTTATCTTCATATTACTCTGAGCAAAGCATATTATGCTTCTGTTCTCAAAGCTTTTGTAGTACAGCATGAGCTTCCTATGTCATGTAAAGTTCTCTACCACCTGGCACCAGTTCACCTTCCCAGTCTCCTCTCTTCCACTCTCTGCCCTCAACATTCTATGTTCTAGGCACACTGGATTCTTTATAATTCCTTGAATATGCCACATATGTTCATATGGGTTTGCTTTCATTCACATTGTTTTTTCACTTCCCATCTCCATCTTTTAAAGTCCTAGTCATCCCTTGAGTCATAAATGGTACTCATTTTCTGCTGAGAAGTATTGGCTCCTTTTGTGTATTACCGTAACATGTTGGTTGTACCTTTATCATTAAGATTTATTTCATTTACATTATATCTTGATTATCTGTGTGGATGTCTGTCTCTGTATCAAACTGGAAGGTCCATTTGGGTTGAGATTTTGTCTTAGTCATTATAATAGGAACTTAGTTCCTAGTTCAATGGTAAGTAATCCTTGACAAGAGCAGCAGGGGGATAGGGTTGCAATAGGATTTTGGGATCAGATTAGGGAGCCCGTGAATGTCAAGTTATAATGAAGAAAAGGACTAGGAGTGGTAGCTTACACCTGTAATTCCAGAACTTTAGCAGGCCAACGTGGGAGGATCACTTGAGGGCAGGAGTTCAAGACCCAGTCTAGGCAACATAGCAAGACCTTGTCTGTACAAAAAAAAAAAAAAGATTCCAGGCATGGTGGCACACACCTGTAGTCCCAGCTACTTAGAAGGCTGATGCAGGAGAATTGCTTGAAACCAGGAGTATGAGGCTATAGTGAGTTATGATGACGCCACCCACTTCAGCCTGGCCAACAGAGCAAGACCACATCTCTATTAAAAAAATTAAAGAAGAAAGGAAATTCATATATAATAGACATTTAATACATACGTTTTAATTGAAGAGCTGTTAATAACCAAAATCTCTTTTTTTCTTCATCTAAGTTCCCATTTGCACAGGAAAGGAAACTCTTCCTTTATTCTTTGGAATGTTATTCATTGGTTGATTCATTCAACTTTTCTTGAGCATCTACTATGAGTTGAAAGAGCATTTATGGTCCATCTAATTCAGTTTTCTCAGTTTAAACATAAGGAAATTGAGGCCCAGCAAGTTGAAATGATTTAACATAGGTCTTACAGCTAGTACGTGGTGAAAACAAAAGACTAGAAACCAGTCCATGCCTTGCTTTCTAATCCATAGCTTCCTAATTTTACAAAATTCTTACAAATTTGAGTAGGTAATAGGCAGATTGATGGCACCCTAGAAACCTATGCAGAAAAAGATTCTAATTACCAAAGTCAAAACTTTAGGATATGAAAGAAGTTTCCCTCTACCTCAGGCTCTCATTACTTTATATCTGATTTTATAAAACCTTCCAAATTTGTTTCACTGCTTTCATAGTTCCCTCTCTGCAAATTCATTTCACAGATCTGTTTCAAACCACATGCTAGTTCCCTAACCTAAAATGAATGTTTCATTTCATCAGTCACCTATTTAAAAATCCTGTCTGCTCTCCATTGATTACAGAATAGAATATTGATTACAGGATAAAAGACAGGTCTAGATTCAAATCATGCCTCCACCTTGCCTATTTCTTCCATAAGCTATGTTTCAGGCAAATCACTTACACATTATGACCTTTAATTTCTACAACTGACAAATGGGAATAAAAGAGTTTAAGGTTTCTATATTGGATTTCAGCCAAATATTTAAAAATATCCTTCCCACATAACTTAATTATATGAATAGCAAATGGGAAAAAGCAGCAAAAAAAAAAAAAAAAAGTCAATAGCATACAAACAAGCGAAAGGGTCATGTCATAACATTCAAAAAATTGTAGTCATCAAAGAGATACGAAGAAGTTTTCAAGAATTTACAGAACAAAGCTATGGCAAACCTCTTAATGTCATCCTCCAAACAAGCATTTTGTAGGGAAGGTGAGCAAACAAAATTCTGAAAAGTTTAACCAACCACTCCTACACTATAACATGGGAAAGGTAGCTTTAGATGAAAGATGAGTAACCCTTAGAGGAGACAAAGAATTTTGCAAGGGAGGAAAAGTCCCAACTCAACTAGTTGCATGTTCTACCAGAAAAGGGAACTATTGGAAATCTCCCTTTTGGCATCTTCCAGCTGGGTGAAAATGGAGAGGATGGCAGAACAATCATAAACACCTATAGTTAATTATCTCCAACAATAAATAGTGATATAGCAGAAAGGAAGAAAAAAATAGAAAATAATTAGGACAAGAGTCTCTGAGGGAGAGAAAGTAGAGAAGAAGCATGTGCAGTGCCTGAAGGGAAGTAACCTACATGCACTCCTTATGTTGTTTATTTTTTTCCCAGAGGATGAGAGAGAGGAGCTTGGGAGGAAGAGAAATTGCTACTGGGGAGAAATGGGCAAATATGGAGAGGGAAACATTTAAAAAGCTAATGACTTTGAAGAAAAGAACTCAACAAACAAAATCAAATTCCGGATTACTTTCTTTAAAGCAAACAAAGAATCTGGGCTCCATGATGATTAGAAGAAATAATTCAAAGCCCAAGAATACTTCTCAGTGTAATGAATATAAACTGCAATAAATTAAGATTTTAGCACAGAAAACATTTACTAAAATTCCAGAAGAGAGTAGAGTGTGGATCCTCCTGTGCACAGCCACAATTGAGCTCCCTGAATCTCAGGTAATAAAAAAGCAAGTGGAATTCACTCACATTATAGCACAGCAAAGAGAAAGCCTAAACAAAACTGCTGTATTTTAAAAGATAAAAAGAAGGGACATGATAACTTTGCAAACACATTATCAGCAAAAATAAAAACATATGAGAAAGAAGAATACAGATGAAAAACCTTGCTGGAAGTAAGCAGAACTTCACAAAGAAATAATTTCCAGCAAGTGCTTCATGATATAAAAGTTAACGAGAACCTAACATCAATTTTTAAAGAAATAAGGTGTAAAGCAGTATTGACGATGAAAGGGAAGAATGCAAAGCTGAGAAAACAAACCGAGAACCACACAACACCATTAAAAGCAAGTTAGAAAGCACAAGATACATCTCTATTGAATATAATTTCAAACTCCAAACTCAAATTTAAATTTCTTCTATCCCCAGCCTATGTAAGTAGGAGGTAAAATTAGCTTTTCTCTTTCTAGCTCCATCCCCCCAATTTGCTAGTCATTGTTTCTGATATCTGTGGGTAGGAAGGTAAGTGTTGGGAAAATGCAGCACAGCTTTTGTGACAGCTACAGTTTGCAATCTACCTGCAAGGCCCTCTGGGTGGCAGAAATACAATTGCTGACTCTGTGGGGTGCCTTTGTGGGTTTCTCATCAATCCCAGGCAATTGGCTTCTCTGCCTCTTTTCTGTCTGCCTCCTGGATTTCTGGGGTCCACCCCTATGTTCCCGTCCTTCAGGCAAGTACTCTTGGTTAGAATCATTTCCATAGAGTCCTTATCAAGTCTCAGAAACATTCACTATTAGCCTGCCACATGAGGAAGTACAGCTTAGTCACAAAGCAGCCACCTGTGTGTTCAGCCACCAGACTGGGCAGTTCCAGCGACAGCATCTCAGCTTTAGAATATACACTGGTAAGATGCTCAAGTTTCTGGAGACATGCAAAAGCTCTCCAAGTGGTCCTCTAGAAAAGCCTCTCCTTAACTTGAGGAGAGAGGATTGTGCATCTACCATATTCTGCCTTTTTTCACTATTATTATTACTACTATTACCGTTACTATTACTATTACTATTACAATTACCATTACTATTACTATTACTAGGCTATCTGAGTGGTCTAAATTCAATGACAGGTAAAAAGACAACTTGGCTTCTACAGAAGGTTGCTTTTACCTGTTTACTCCCAAAGAGTAAATGAACTGTCATTGATAAAAATAAAATCAGAAGAGATCAGTGGATGCAACTCCCCATGCTTTAAGTGTATTTCACAGAAGCTCACCTGAAGTTCAGAGGAATTGGCAATCTCCCAATTTTCCAGGTCAGAGAAAGACATGGACTCACTGTCTTTCAGGTCCCCAGAAACAACTTAGAACACCAACAGAAGGCATTAAGTTGGCTATGCAGGGAGCCACATTCTTCAGGGTCTGAAATTCTTGCTGTGCCGGCACCGAGGCAATTTCCACTTCTCCGAGCATGCTGTGAAGTTTCTGTTTAGGGGGTTTGTACCATCAAAAAATACATCCTCTTCTCCATCAGAGGCTGGTACTTAAGGTGGGTGAAATGTAAAAAACTGTCAATTTCTCACCAAATAAATCTCTTTCTCTTCAACCTCAACTTCTTATGTAGACTAGAGAGGAGTGAATCACTGCAGCTGGCAGAACTAGTTTAGAAACCTTGACCTCTGAAAGTTCAACATGAATGGTCTGGTTCCTGTCTTTAGAATGGGAAACATACTGTTTTGTTGTTAACTTTTCCAACAGTGCATCTTTTTATTTGTCTACCACATCCTTTATTGTATTATTACTGCTAGGGTATCTGTGACTTCTTTAAGACAGAGACACTATCACTCTTTTTGTTTGTTTTTTTTTTTTGGTTTGTTTCATTTTGAGATAGGGTCTGGCTCTGTTACTTAGGACTGCAGCAGCCTAATCTCATCTCACTGCAACCTCCACCTCCTGGGCTCAAGCCATCCTCCCACTTCTGTCTCCCTAGTAGCTGGGACTATAGGCATGCACCACCACACCTGGCTAATTTTTTTTTTTTTTTTTTGAGATGGAGTTTTGCTCTGTCACCCAGGCTGGAGTGCAATGGTGCAATCTCAGCTCACTGCAACCTCCGCCTCCCGATTCTCCTGCCTCAACCTCCCGAGTAGCTGGGATTACAGGCACACTCCACTGCACCCAGCTAATTTTTGTATTTTTAGTAGAGATGGGGTTTCACCATGTTCGCCAGGCTGGTCTTGAACTCCTGACCTCAGATGATCCACCCGCCTCAGCTTCCCAAAGCTCTGGGATTATAGGCGTGAGCCACTGCGCCCAGCCAATGTTTGTATTTTTTTGTAGAGATAAGTTTTTGCCATGTTGCCCAGGCTGGTCTCGAGCTCCTGAGCTCAAACAATCTGCCCGTCTTGGCCTCCCAAAGTGCTGGATTACAAGTATGAACCACCACAATATCACTCATCCTCATTTTCTCTGCAGTTCCTGGACTCACTGACAACAAATCGTAAGCACTCGGGAAATTTAATTTTAAGGAAAAGCCAACTTTTCCCTTCCTATGCACATATTACCCACCCTTCAGTCCTAGATAAGGCTACCTTTTCCATAAATAATTCCCTTCCATTTCAGTTCCATTATTTTCTCCGTGTCTCTGAACTCTGAAACTTTGTCCATATGATGTTTATATCATCATGTAAATTTTTCTTTACCTTGCCTCTTCAGTAGAGACTTGAGCTCTTTATGGATCATCTTATAATTACTTCTTTAGAGGTATTCTTACAAAATATTCAATAAATACTGAAATAAACACTGTGCTAAGTCAGATAAAAAAAATCATCTCAGCTATATGCATTTCAGAAGGAGCTACTTCTTTTTTTTTTTTTTGCTTGTGTTTTATATAACATTGAACTAAAAATAATTCAAACAAGGAGCATCCTGAAATGTTAGACCAAGAGAGGTCTTTAGAGATGATCAGTTTCATGCAGTTTACTGCATTGTAATGAACCTTACAAATGCTGCCTCCCTTCACCCTCTGCTGACCATTCTAGAAACTGCGCCTTTTAAAAGCGCCTTTTAAAATCTCATTGCAGAATGACCATCATTCCTGTTTTCTCCATGCTCCTGAAATTGTTTTTTAAGAGTCAGTTTTAAATGTGTTCTATATCATGGCACTTGTTCAGACTCCAGAAAAACTAAGACTCTATTACTCATAGGGAATATCTGAGCACTTGAGTTCTAGAGCCAAATTGTTTATGTTCATAAGTTAGTTCTTCCACTTCTGGCTCAGACAAGTTACCTAACATCTCTGCTGATCAGTTTCTGATCTAAAAAAATAAAAACAACAATAATAACGATGATCTTTAAAAGTTGGTGTGAGGTTAAATGAATTAGTGTCTGTAAAACACTTAAAACAGTTTCTGAAAACGGCAAGCCTTCATTATTCTTATTTGGTGGTGGTGGTAGTAGTTGTGATTAATAACTTTCGTATCAATGACAAATATTTCTTTTTCGCTCATTTTAGTAGGCTAAACTTCTAGAAAAGCTATACACACACTCTGGTCTATTCATCTTTAAATCCCTAGTATTGGGCATAGTAATTACTCAACAAATGTTTGTTGAATAAAGTTTATAAATAATATGATTATTTAAAATGCAGGCTCTGATTTACACTCAATCCAAATCTTGACTCTGCCATTTAGTAGGTATGAAACTTAACTTTGAGGGGCATAACTTATGTATTTATCTTTAACTTGTAGAAATGTATGGGGTACAAGTGCAAATTTGTTACATTCATAGATTGTGTAATTCTAAAGTCAAGGCTTTAGGGTATCCATCACCAGAATAACATACGTTTTACCTATTAAGTAATTCCTCATTATCCAACCCCTGCCACACCCACCCCTTCACCCCTCTGAGTCTCCTTTGCCTATTATTTCGCTCTCTACATCCATGTATACACATTTTTTAGCTTCTACTTATGAGTGAGAACATGCAATGTTAGACTTTCTGTGTCTGGCTTGTGAAACCTAACTTTTCCAAACTGTTATCATATACATAAAATGATGGTGATTACAGCTCACACTTCCTAAGACTGTTATAAGAATTAAGTTACTATACACAAGAAAAGCACTTACAATAAGATCTGGCACAGAGTAAACAATAAATAAATGCTAGATAATATTATTTATAAAGATTTCCCAAAATAATATTTATAAAGTATAAGCAGACTTGTAAGAGCATATAACATACCTTAGTTTGAATTCTGACTCTATCATTTACTAGATATGGAGATTTAAACATGATACTTAGCCTGTAAACCCCAAATCCTGATTTAGAATTCAGATAATACTACTTCCTTTCTATTTTAAGGATTAAATAAAATGGAGTGTATAAAACAACACTGTGCCTGAAGAACCACAATCATTTAATAAATGACTAGTTTTGTTTTGCTGATGTAGTTCTTGTTTTTATTATTAGCTTTGCCAATAAGGAATTTTAATCCTGGTAAGAAACAAAGAAATAAATAACTATAGTATAATGCAAGTAAATGTCATGGAAATAATAAAGTTAACAAATGCTTTGACAGTTTATGAGTAGGAGCCGCAGTGTGAGCCGCAGTAATTAAGTATACTTTCTGAAACAGGTAACATTTCTATAAAAGAAAATAGAGAATAGGTAGATATCCCAGGCAAAAAGAAGTATGACCTCAGGAAAGGTAAACTAAAGCACAAAAGCAGGAAGAACAAGGCTTATTTGAGCAGTAGAGAAAATGGGCACAATTAGTAGATTTCTTATACAGTCATTCATCAAATTATTAATCCAGACCTGCAATGTCCAATATGGTAGTCATTAGCTGTATGTGACTAAAGAGTTCTCAAAATATGGCCAGTATAACTAAGAGAGTGAATTTTTAATTTAACATAATTTTAACTAATTTAGATTTAGAAACTGAAACTGTTCATATGAGCCAGTAACTCCACTCCTTGGTATATATTCAAAATAATTAAAAACAAAAATTCACACCAATACTTGCATAAAAATGTTCATTGCAGCATTATTCACAGTAGCCAAAAGGTGGAAACAACCCAAGCATCCATCAATATACGAGTGGATAAACAAAATGTGGTCTATACATACTATGGGATATAATTCAGCCATAAAAAGAAATGATTCCGATATATGCCACAACATTGATGAACCTCAAAATCATTATGCTAAGTGAAATAAGCCAGACCCAAAAGGACAAAAATTGCACTTACATTAAGTATCTAGAATAGTGAAAGTCATAGGGACAAGAAATAGAGTAGAAGTTACCAGGGGCTGGTGGAAGTGAGGAATGGAGAGTTATTGCTTAATGGGTACAGAGTTTCTGTTTGGGTGATGAAGAGTTTTCAGAAATAATGGTGTGTTGCACGACACTATGAATTTAGTTAATGACACTGAACTGCACACTGAAAAATGTTTAAAATGACAATATTTTTGGTCATATATATTTTATTACATTAAGAAATTAAGAAAAGTAAAATATTTTTCTGATAAAGATATCTTCATTGGATTTAAAGTTTATCAATACTGGGTCAAACTGGGGGAGTGGAGAAGACTGATTAAAAAATATTTTATTGGGAAATTTTATAAGAATTGAAACATGGGAATACACACTACACACAGACATGCCTTTAAAAGGACTAGCCATGAGATCCCCTTGAATTAGCTTTTCCCAAAAAGATATTAAAATAGTGCTTGGAATTTTTATTCAAAAGGCTAGTGAATTTCTTTCCCTCTATTACCTAGTACCTCACTGGTATAAATCCGCCTATGCAGTTGACATAGTTTTGCCAAATTATTGTATATTCTCTTGACCTTCCTTCCTAAAATATTTATTATAATTGTGTAATATAATAGCTAACACTTATATAGCAATTATTGTATTAACTCTTTTAATCCTCTCAACATCCCTATGCAGTAAATATGATACAAAATAAAAAGATTTAAATAATATGACATCATTTATTGTCTTTTTATAATATTAGAAGCTAATAATATGATTAAAGCAAGTTTCATGTTTCAAGTATAGTGACTCTGATGGCCATCACTGCTCCAAAACCACACAAGTGAAGCATAGAAGCATTTCTATGATTTAACATAGCAAGTAGAATCTAGTTCGAATAGCTATTTTATAAACCTGATGTGTATTTATTCTTATAATAACAAACACAGTTGTTAATATGTATTAAAGTTGTAGGATCTTAATATCAAAACAAAATGAAATAGAACCTGCAAGGAATCAGGAAAACTTCAGCACTGTCTCATGAGCATTTATAGTGAGGAAAGTGGTGCAGAGTGGATTTAACTCAGGTGGGAAAACCAAGGAAAGAGCCCAGGCTCTGTTACACAGAAACAGCAATCACATATACTCCACAGCTGAAATCATAAAGTTTCCCAATCGACCCATTAATAATTAAATTCGCTTTCTCAGATAAATCTTGTCAGCCTGCTCCAAGGACAACTGTCCTTCTTTCTTGGTAGTTTTCAGCTGATCAACTTGCCCACGGACAAAAAAAACAAAACTCATTATTTTTATGACTATACATAGCTTTCCACTATGTATATCTCCCACATTTTCTGTATCCATTCATTCGCTGATGGACACTTAGAGTCATTCCAATAGCTTGACTGTTGTGAATAGTGCTGCAATAAACATCAGACTGCAGATACCTTCTGCCAATTGCGACAATATGAATGAACCTGGAGGACATTGTGTTAAGTGAAATAAGCCAGGCACAGGAGCACAATTATTCCATAATCTCACATGTATGTGGAATCTAAACAAGTTGATTCATATAACTGGAGAGTAGTTAAGTGATTTCCGAGGGCTGAGGTGGATGGGAGAAAGAGAGTTGGAAAGATGTTGGTCAAAGCATATGCAATTTCAGTTAGATGAGAGGAATAACTTTAAGAGATCTATCATACAATGTGGTTATAGTTAATAACAATATACTGTATTCTCGAAAAATGCTAAGATAGTGGATGTTAAGTGTTCTCACCACAAAATGATAACTATGTGAGGTAATGCATATGTTAATCAGCTCGATTGGGTGAATCCACAGTGTATGTATACATCAAAACATCATACTGTATGTGATAAACACATATAATTTTATCTGTCAATTTAAAACAAAACAAAATTATTGTTCTACTACCAGTTTATAGTTCTTGTTTTAATAAAGCCTTCCTTACTTTTGTCCCATGATAATCAACCTATGTTTGATACAGGGAAAATACTACCTCTCTCACATCTAAGTAAACTCAGCTCAATTTCTAGCCAAACTAAATACCTCTAAGTTATTATTTGACTGTTATTCCAGTAAGCCTCTGAGCCCTTAGAAGCATGCAGCCTGAAAAAGCTTTTGATCCAGACCCACCATGTTCTGTCTTGCCTTTGCTCACTTCCCCAGTGCACGCCATTATACAGGGATCAAACTCATGGGCTCTTACATGCTGAACCTGGCTCTTAGTCATCTGTGCTTTTGTTCACAGCTGCAGTTGAAGTAATGTTGGAAAACTGTTTTCTATGGTCTCTGACAAGTTACAGGTGGGAATCTGCCTGGCCCTTTATCTTTGTCTTAGTTGTTTGTCTGACTGTCGTAGAAATTCTGATATCTCCTGATATCTCTTAACCAGATGATGAGATAAGGGTGTAGTTAGATTTGGCTGGCCTCAGTCTTGGGGCTGAGGAATTGCCCTTGTCACATCTGCTTGATTTGTTAACTTTTCCAACCATTGAAAGAAACTTCATGTTGTTTGTCTTATGATCTATAAATTGCTCTGGTCAGTTATTTTTAGGTCTTTGTACTGAAAGGGGTTTCCTTAGAAAATAAGGATATGTAATTTATTTGTTACTGTGTGGCAAACCACCCCAAAACACAGGACCTTGAAACAACAACACTTTCACCAAATTTTTGTTGAGTTTCTTCTTCTGATCTTGCCAAGCCTAACTCATGCATTTGCAGTCATCTATGTATTCAGTTGGGGCTGGATGCTATCATACAACTTCTCTTACATGTCTAGGGTCTCGGCTTGGATGGTTGGACCAGCTAGGCCAACTGGGTGTCTCTCTATGAGGTCTTTCATCCTGGCTTCTTCACGTGGTGGCAGAAGTGCTCCAAGAGAGCAAGCCCCAATGCACACATGCTTATCAAGCCTTTGCTTGCTGTATATCTGCTGATATCTTCTTGGCTGGAGCAAGTCAATGGTCAAGCCCAGAGTAAATGTGACAGGGACTACACAAGCATATAGAAGACACAGAAGTGTGATTCATTGGGAAGCCATCACAGAAGGAAGTTTGTCTTTATAAGTCTGTTTATAATGGTAGTTCTTTCTGTACCTGTGAGTGATTCTACCTCTCATTCTCTCTCTCTCTTTTTGGGGGAACTTTTGAATATTAATTGATCATAACAATCTATCATTTGTGCATGCTATAGAAATATCCAGTTCAAACAGATCTTCATAGGAAGAAAATGCATGCAAATGTTGAAACCAGTTTTTCATGGATCATGAAGCAGAGTTGTGCTTTCTGAAAGAGCTTTGCTTGGTTTGTATTACAATTGTATGCAGGCTCAAATGTCCTTAAAATGGGAATGACTGCTTCTGTCTTGTCTGGGGCTTCATGGCCTTCTGAGGAAACGAAAGGATTCACAGTGCATGAATTTTTTATACTTTCCTCTTGGAAAATATTTATAAATAAAAAAGTCCCATGGAAATATACACAAATGAGCCAAGCGAAGACGTGAGGAAGAACTTCATGTGAACTACTACAAAGTATTATAAAATCTCACAGTAGAACCCATAAGTTGCTAATGTCTGAACAAGTCTTCCCCAAAAAGGACATAATAAAATACAAAGAAAGGCAACTTTAGACTCTCCCAGAGCTCTTTCCTTGCCCAGAGATATGACAAGATACTTCTGCTGAGTATGAAACATTTTCTAAACAAACGGCATATTTGTGTCTATTTCTTTTTTTTTTTTTTTTGGTTTTTAAATATTTTATTATATTTGAATAAAATTTGTCTCCATCACAGTCTGACATGTTTCAAGGATTTAAGAACACTACTCTTAAAACAGAGTCCATAGGCTTCAGACTGCCAAAGATGTTGATGGTACAAAACATGAATCCCTTAACATCAGTACCGCCTGTGGGCAAAAACTCTTCATATATATATAAGCCTGTTTTTTGTAAATATTTTCTGGAGAATAAACACTACTTCTACTGCCAATCTTTCTAAAGGGTCTTTGACTTCCACTGCCAGCAGAAGTTGGGTAATAAATGTAAACGTTGTGATCTTCCGCACTGACTGGCTTTTCTACAAATGGCTTTTGAAAAACGTCCCTATTTACTTCTACATGATCTTCCCCTTTTACATTCTTTGGTATTATTTGGGTCACAGTTCAAAATTGCATAACAAGGAAGTAAAACACCTTCAGCTTGAAGAATACTATATACTCCTCTCCTATCATGTATGAGATACTGCATATTCAAGTCATTGATTACAAATGGATTCCTGAGTTTTGCATAGGCAACCACTTTGTCCTGTGGAAATCCTTTAGAATGGAAAGAAATAAGACAATCACATAAAGCCCAGTTTTCCACTGGTTCACTCAAAATAACCTCCTCTTCAAATACTACTACGGTGATACATTTAAATAAGGAGATCCAAGCGCCGCCTGTAGTCCCAGCTACTCGGGAGGCTGAGGCAGGAGAATGGCGTAAACCCGGGAGGCGGAGCTTGCAGTGAGCTGAGATCCGGCCACTGCACTCCAGCCCGGGAGATAGAGTGAGACTCCGTCTCAAAAAAAAAAAAAAAAAAAAAAAAAAAAAAAAATTTCCTTCATTGGTTTGGATTTGGATTTCTTTGTCATGGAACATATTCCAACCACAGTCTGCCTTTCTGGTGGAGAATCATCTTCCTCCTCATTGTCTTCATCTGCATGGTGGAAGAAATGTCGATAATTTCCAGGATTTATTTCTGTATCTTCTGGTCCAACGAAGAATCTGGGGGCTTCACTCATTTTTATTTTATTTGATGTAGATATAATTGAAATGATGTATATTAAAACTGCCTCTAAATAAATAGCATCAGAAGAAAGCATTCTCCATATATTAGCTGACACACAAGTCTGTGACAGCTTGTTTTCGCTTATATAATCACTTGATATTATGATGACTGTTAGCAAATGCTCTTTTGTTCTTAGATATCATTGCTTCATTGTTGATATCAAACTTGTTGCAATTCAAAATACAAAGACAGTGAGGCTATTGCTTTCTTGAGTTGATATAGCAATCTTTTTACCTGCCACGAATGCGGTTGTCACGCAAACAGTTGTGAGATGGTCAAACCCATTCAGGTCTAGGTTTCCCCCTTTCATCCTGGAGGCAGGGGTGAAGTGCTCATCAAGATTTGTGTCTATGTCTGAAAAAAAATTTAATTTAATTATAAAGTATCTTAAGGTTAAAGGAACTCCTATTCTGATTGACTTATAGAGACGAATAAGAAATTCAATAATCTTCGGGAAGGAGAGAGAAAAATTTATATCCTAATGTTTTAAGTGTGCTGACCATTTATAAAAGATTGAGAGGCTTATTGAAGCCATAACTCAATAAAAGAAGAAGGAGAAGTATGAGGAGGAGGAGGAGGAGTTTACTATAAATTAAATTAATGGCCTTGGTTCCAAAGTCTCAAGATAAGAGGCAGAAAAATATAAGTAGTTACCAGTTTGGAAAACAGTGGGAGCAGGGGAGAATTCTAAGAGAACAGTACTTTTAAACAAAAATTGGAAAGTTTTAATATTTGGCAAATACAGAAAAAAATTGTAAACAATAAGTTTAGGTTATATTTCTATCAAGGTGAATCACTGGACAAATTAAATTGGTTCGGTAATTTGGCTTTAAAAATAGCTATATGTCTTCCCCTGATTTTATCACAGTGTAAACAATGTTAGCATATTATTTTCTCATGAAAAACCTAATTAATTCTGATTTGCTAGATTTTCTATACCAATTTTTACCTCCATTAACTGTTAAAAATTATAAAATTATCGTTCAACCATCTTTTGAAAGATTTGCTCTTGTGAGCTTCAGCCAATACCATAAATCATATAGACCTAGTAACTCTACTTATACTATCTACATCAAATTTTAAATATCATATTTCTCTGATGAACTGTTTTAAGATCAATAAGGATTGTGCTTCTCTTTAAGGTCAGTCTCAAACAATTTCCAAAATCTCTGGCTGACTTCAAGACCCTAGACTATTGTTAAACTAATTATTTTCATTAAAATAGTCTTTGGTTATCTAGATATTTTCTAAGTAGAACTAAAATCATAAATATAGAATATAAAAACAAGCAAATATCATTTAATCATATATATGTATATATCTTATTCATTTACATTCTAGATTGTCCATTAGTTAACATGATAGAAAAAAGATGTGTAAATACCTTTAAGTCATTGGTTTGGCTGTGTCCCCACCCAAATGTCATCTTCAATTATAGCTCCCATAATCACCACGTGTCATAGGAGGGGCTCAGTGAGAGGTAATTGAATCAAGAGGGCAGGTTTTTCCCATGCTGTTCTCAGGATAGTAACTAAGTCTCACAAGATCCGATAGTTTTATAAAAAGGCAGTTCCCTTGCACATGCTCCCTGGCCTGCGGCCATGTAAGACATGTTTTTGTTTTTCCTTTGCCTTCCACCATGATTGTGAGGCCTCCCCAGCCATGTGGAACTGTGAGTCCATTAAACTTCTTTCCTTTATAAATTACCCAGTCTTAGATATGTCTTTATTAGCAGCATAAGAACAGACTAAAACAGTCATGTTAGTATACATAGGTCATTTTTTCTACTTTATAAAATATAGTAAAGATATAGAAGGGTGCTCACAGAACATTAGTAACCTTCACTGGAGTTTATTCAGGGCTAAAACACTTGTCTATGAAGACAGTTCTCAGTTATCTACATCCTAATTGTTCTGTGACTGTGTGCATTCACTAGTTAGTTGTTTTTGTTAAAAGATGTAAATAAAATAATGATATATTCATTATAAAGAGATAAATATGCAAGATAATAGGCACATTTTATCCATTTGTCTATCAAGGGAACTGGTAAAATTTTACTAAGATAGTAAAATAAATTTAGCATATGCATTGTTTTATGTATTAATAAGGCAAGTGTATTTTGAAGCTACAGTCAAGAGTTTTAAATTTGTCATTTAACCATATGTACATTTATGTACATTTAAAAATATACATACAGAGGTGTAATAAATTAGCAAACAAAAGATATAAATAATAAACAAGGGATTATTCAGAGAAACAACTGGCCTATGAGTATAGTTGCAGTACCTTTGTCATACTCTTGAATGACTCGTTTAACAAAAGTTAACCTCTGAAAAAACTAAGGTTTCTAACAATTATTCTAATTTGCTTTTAATATTTTTACTATTACAGTGGAGAAAAGATTTATTTCTTCACCCATTACAGGGTTCATGGCTGATACACCTGTAACAAAATACAAACTAACAACAAAAAAAGCCTAACAAATTTATTCAATGTAAGTCTTAACATGACATGAGAACCTTCAGCAATGAAGGCCCAAAGAAATACGGAAGCCTATGTATTTCTATGGACAGTTGATATGGCCTGGCTCTGTGTCCCCGCCCAAATCTCATCTTGAATTGTAATCCAAATTGTAATCCCCACATGTTGCAGGAGGGACATCATAGGAGGTAATTAGAACAAGGGGGTGGTCCCCCCATGTTCTTCTCATGATAGTGAGAGTTCTCATGAGATATGATGGTTTTATAATGGGGTTTTTCCCCTTTTGCTTGGCACTTCTCCTTCCTGCCACCATGTGAAGAAGGAGTAAAGGCCATTCTTGCTATGTTTTAGCAAAGAGACTGGCTGCATTTTGCTCATGCCCTAGAGATCTGTGGAACTTTGAACTTGAGAGAGATCATTTAGGGTAGCTGGCAGAAGAAATTTCTAAGTGGCAAAGTGTTCAAGAGGTGACAGAGCATAAAAACTTGGAAAATTTGCAGCTTGACAATGCAAAAGAAAAGAAAACCCCATTTTCTGATGAGAAATTCAAGCCAGATGCAGAAATTTGCATAAGTAATGAAGAGCCAAATGTTAATCCCCCAGACAATGGGGAAAATGTCTCCAGGGCATGTCAGAGGTCTTCACAGTAGCCCCTGCCATCACAGACCTGGAGGCCTAGGAAGAAAAGATGGTTTCATGGGCCAGGCTCAGGGTTTTATTGCTTTGTGCAGGCTTGGGACTTGGGGCCCTGCGTCTCAGCCATGGCTAAAAGGGGCCAACGTATAGCTCAGGCCATTGCTTCAGAGGGTTCAAGCCCCAAGCTTTGGCCACTTACAATGTGGTGTTGGGCCTGCAGGTACAAAGAAGTCAAGAATTGAGGTTTGGGAACCTCCACCTAAATTTCACAGCATGTATGGAAATGCCTGGATGTCCAGGCAGAAGTCTGCTGCAGGGCAGAGCCCTCATGGAAAATCTCTGCTACAGCACTGCAGAAGGGAAATATGGGGTCACAGCCCCAACACAGAGTCCCCATGGGGGCCCTGGCTAGTGGAGCTGTGAGAAGAAGGCCACCACCCTCCAGACCCCAAAATGGTAGATCCACTGACAGCTTGCACCATGCACCTGGAAAAGCCACAGATACTCAATGCCAGCCCATGAAAGCAGCCAAGAGGGGGCTGTACCATGCAAAGCCACAGGGGCAGAGCTGCTCAACGCCATGGGAGCCCACCTCTTGCATCAGTATGACCTGAATTTGAGACATGGAGTCAAAGGAGATGATTTTGGAACTTTAAGATTTGACTATCCCACTGGATTTCAGACTTGTGTGAGGCCTATAGCCCCTTTGCTTTGGCCAATTTCCCCCTTTTAAAATGGGAGCATTTACCCAATGCCCATACCCCTGTTGTATCTTGGAAGTAACTAACTTGCTTTTGATTTTACAGGCTCCTAAGTGGAAGAGACTTGCCTTGTCTCAGGTGAGACTTTGGACTTGGACTTTTGGGTTTATGTTAAAATGAGTTAAGTCTTTGAGTAACTTTTTGGAAGGCATGATTGTGTTTGGAAATGTGAGAAAGACAAGATTTGGGATGAGCCAGGGGTGGAATGATATGGTCTGGCTCTGTTTCCCCACCCAAATCTCATCTTGAATTGTAATCCAAATTATAATTCCCACTTGTTGGGAAAGGGATCTCATGGGAAGTAATTAGAACATGGAAACAGTCCCATTCTGTTCTTTAAATAGTGAATGAGTTGTCATGAGATCTGATGGTTTTCTAAGGGGCTTTTTCCCACTTTGCTTGGCACTTCTCTTTTCTGCTACCACGTGAAGAAGGACGTGTTTGTTTCCCCTTCCACAGTCATGCAGAACTGTGAGTCAATTAAAACTTTTTCCCTTATAAATTACCCAGTCTTGGACAGTTCTTTATAGCAGCATGAGAATGAATGAATATAACAGTCATGCCGTATGATTAAAACACAAAGAATATAATCTAATGATAATAAACTGGAAATAACTTAGCAAGGTTGTTTACTCAGACACTTCTCAGTGTTTCTGTATAATGTTCCTTCCCTTCAGGTATAGGGCAGGACACTTGGCACATGATGGTCTTCAGGGGAGAAAGAAGGTAAGGTCAGAGAGTGACCTTCCTAGATTGTATGGCCTGCTTTAGGAAAGAAGGGAGAGGTGTGAGTGGCCTTCATACTTCTGATGTTTTTTCCAAATGCCAAGGTGCCATATTTTGGGATAGTGTCTCCCAATCCCTGTCACTCTAAACCAGGGATTCTAAGAAATCTGAAGGTGCAGTTCGGGGAATCCTGAATTTTGATGGGAAAAAAATATACATATTTTTTGACATCCTGACTAAAATTTAACATATCCTTGGATTATGAGCATGGGCGAGCAAATACATTAATACCACTGTAATATTAGTATTGCCTACGATTTTGTCTCAAATGGGAATTATGGATATTTTATAATATATTATAGCTGTTGCAGAGATTGTAATATATTTTAGATTTATGTTATTTTGAAATTACAATAGTTTTTAGATCCTGAGCTATATCAAATGTGATTGCAGTCTTTTTGTCAATAGATGCTCTTGTGATGTAGCTGAGAAACTATTGGGTAATTAACTCTGTGCCTAGTACTTGTTCAGCAGCAAAACGGTAATGTTGCATGGTTTTACAATGATGACCCAGAAATCCTTATTTATCATTGCTTGTTGATTAATGACACAAAGGGAGAAGCATAATTTTCATTCTCCATTAGTATTTTGCAAATCTGGGCAGTTCAAATGAGAAATCTTATCTTAATCTCTAAGGCAACATGGCATTTTGAAACACAAATAGGTGTACAGGCTACTTGAATAGACCAGACAAGTTTAAATACATTTAACAGTTGAGGTCACTCCTGAAGTGTTATTTCTATTTAATTACTTAAAATAAATATAGATAACAGGTTGGACAGTGATACAAGCCATGTACGGTGTTGAAGTTCTGTGAATAGCTAGGAGAAAGGTGTTAAAAGGGTTGGTCTGCCTTCCATTCACTTCCTTCAAGAAATGGAAAGGGAATGGGAATCCTTGGGAAAAATTTAAAAATCAAGAGACCTGATCTAACCTCTTTGTCAACTGTATTTCCAGGTAAATAGACTAACAATATGCACTAGAAGAAAGATAATTTATCTCTGAAAAATCTTTAGCAGAATGGTCATGGCTAAGGTCTTCAGTAAATAGAATCAGGATCTATGTCTTCTTGAAGAATGTCTCATAAGCTACGTAACTCTCTAAGATATAAAATAGAATGCTTCATGATTAAAACACTATCCCTGAGAAACCCCACAAACCTCACTTAGGAATCTCACCTATTCTGGAGCAGAGCTGTATGCCTATAGTGAAAAGGAAGGACCTAGTGACCTGCTCTCAATGCCTCAGAATCTCTCTGCTTCTTCTGAACCTCTGGATTGCCTGTAGCCTTGAAACTATTTAATAAGTCTTGATACTGGGTAATATCTCTTACTTGTTTAAGCCTGATTTATAATAACAATCCACCCCTGTGTGTTAGCTCAGCAGCAGAGATTCTTTCTTTTATATTGCCTTGTGTATTCTCTCTCTCTCTCTTTTTTATTATTTTTATACCTTAGGGGGTATGAGTACAGCTTTGTTACATGGATATATTGACAGTGGTGAAGTCTGAGCTATTAGTTTTACCATCACCTATTAGTGTACATTGTACCCATAGGTGATTTCTCCTCCCTCACCCCTCCTCCCAGCCTCCCAGTTTCTCTTTTTTTTAAACATCATTTGTATTATTAAGCAAAAACATGCACATGCAATGTGTTGTACAAATGGTGTTCATGAGTCATTATCCTTAATACTACAAATTTTATAAGTAACTTTGTGCAAAAGTAAATATCAGAACTGAAAACCATTATTTCAGGAAGGCACAGAATGCCACAAGATGACACATAAAACAATTGTCAAATTCCAGAAGGATATTTCAATATAATTAGTTTACTTTGAACTTCTATGCATTTATCTAAGCATTAAAACACATTTTTGTTAGAAATGGTATAGACTTCATCAATCTGCCACAGGGTCCATGATAAAAAAAGTTTAGAATTTCTGCTCTGAACCAAGTTTAATTATTTCTTGCCTTTAGGCATATATGCCCTATATATAAATCTTATTAGAATGATAGCTCCTCAGACAAATCTTCAGGCTGGGGTGTAGTGACACAATCACAGTTCACTGTAGCCTTGATCTCCTGGGCTCAAACAAGCCTCCCATCTCAGCCTCCCAAGTCATTGGGAACATAGGCATGTGCCACCACACCCAACTAATGTTTTTATTTTTTGTTGAGACTGGTCTCAAACTCCTGGGCTCAAGCAGTCCTCTTACTTCAGCCTCCTGAAGCGTTGGGATTACAGGTGTGAGGCACTTCACCCAGCCTAGATATTTCTTTTACCAAATTCAGGCCACACATTCAAAATAATAAAACTGCTCAGATGTCATTTATACCCAAACTGACTTTGATGCTTCCCAGATGACCACTGATAAAACAAAAATTTGTTCCATCACCTTATAAAACAGAATGCTGAAATAAATCAATATTTGATATTTACCTTAATTTAATTGGCTTAACTGCTCTAAGTAAATAAATTGAATGACCTAGAATCTTTTCCTTGGGAGCCAAATGTCAATTTTTTTTTTTTTGAGACGGAGTCTCGCTCTGTCGCCCAGGCTGGAGTGCAGTGGCCGGATCTCAGCTCACTGCAAGCTCCGCCTCCCGGGTTTACGCCATTCTCCTGCCTCAGCCTCCCGAGTAGCTGGGACTACAGGCGCCCGCCACCTTGCCCGGCTAGTTTTTTGTATTTTTTAGTAGAGACGGGGTTTCACCATGTTAGCCAGGATGGTCTCGATCTCCTGACCTCGTGATCCGCCCGTCTCGGCCTCCCAAAGTGCTGGGATTACAGGCTTGAGTCACCGCGCCCGGCCCATTCACCATTCTTAAACATATAAGCCCTGACTTTGAGTATTCCTAACTATGCTAAATCCTGTACCTAAAAGCATGGTTGTACTTTAGGGGTACTCATTCAAAAACAAGGAACTCATAACAAGCACGTCACTTCTCTTAGTATTTCTCTTGACCCTGCAGCTAAGAATTATCTGCCCTGTTTATATACTATAGCAGAGGCAGCTAATTTAGTCGAAGTCTCTACAGACATTGTTCTAGGTCTACTTCTCACTCACGAGTTCATTGTGTGGTAGAAGACTTTTTACTCCAAAACAATACTCAACTCTTCTTGGCCAGTCACATTACTGATTATAAAATTATTTGATTGTCTTCTTCCCTCCTTGTTACAGTAGACAGGCAGACCTGAGCAGGGCAGGAGAGGCCCCCTACACACACACACCTGGAACATCAGGCAATCATCAGATTGTGGTCAGGCAGTTGTTAACTATCTCCCTAAAATAATAATTGGTCACAGCCAGCCCCAGGGAAAGCAGACTCCCAATAGATAGAAAAACTTGAAACTGGTTATCAGCTTCCCATTGAGATCTCAGGAGTTGGGCAAGGAGGCTCAAGCATGCACATTAAGAGGCAAAATGGTGGAGTTTAACTGGTAGATAACCTTCCTCTAGAACATTCAACTGGTAAGAGAAAAATGCCTCAAATGAGCATGTGCACAACTTCAGTAAACATACTGTGCGTGCGACCCCTCCCAAGTGCTGGCAGGCCACTGCACATGTAGACAGCCCACTCCAAGGGAAGAGCCAGGGGATAAGGAACGGAAGACCCTGGATGTACACCAACATGTAAAACCCTAAGTCAAAGGTTATACTGCACTTGAATCTCTCAAGTTGCCTGGTTGGCCCTCTTCCAAATGTACTTTACATAAACTTTCACTTCTGCTCTAAAACTTGCCTCAGTCTTTCACTCTGTCTTATGCTCCCAGTTAAATTCTTTCTTCTGAGACGGCAACATTTGAGGTTGCTGCAGACTTCTGCGGATTTGCTGCTGCTGACATCATAACTATCAAATTCTGTTCCAATCTAAATCCAGCTACCAGCCAGGTACAGTGGTTCACAACTGTGAAAATCCCAACACTTTGGGAGGCCAAGGTGGGCAGATTGTTTGAGACTAGGAGTTCAAGGCCAGCCTGGGCAGCATAGCAAGACCCTATCTCTACAAAATTTTACAAATTAGCCAAGCATGTTGGTACACACCTATAATCGTGGCTACCTAAGAGGCTGAGGCAGAAGGATGGCTTGTGCCCAGAAGTATGAAGTTGCAGTGAGCTGTGATCACACCACTACACTCCAACCTGGCAGACACAGTGAGACTCTGTCTCTCAAAAACAACAACAAAAAATTCCACAATCTTATTTTTCCTTCCTGACAAAAGTAAATTCTATGCTAACAGTTATTCAAAAATCTAAGCATGCAATATCCTGACTCTCTTTATATTCCCCCAGACAATTCTGGTATGAAATTTTTGTTTATGACTCATTACTTAAAATTTATAAAAGTATATGTTATACTGGATATGCTATGCCATCTGACCATTCTATGATTGAAACTTCCTCTTCATATCATAGCTCATTCTACTTAGATGACTAAGCTAATAGCTCAAACCATGACAGCTTGTTAAAGGTT
Source organism: Mandrillus leucophaeus (assembly GCF_000951045.1). Classification (NCBI taxonomy): domain Eukaryota; kingdom Metazoa; phylum Chordata; class Mammalia; order Primates; family Cercopithecidae; genus Mandrillus; species Mandrillus leucophaeus. Next base: position 5,368,241 of record NW_012098432.1, read on the forward strand.
TAATAGTTAATATCTATGCAAATAAACATGCCTTCAAGTTTTTTATGATTATGAAAGGACATTGAAACAAACTCAGAAACTCATTCAAAAATGAAAAACAGGACAAGCGCACTGGCTTATGCCAGTAATCCCAGCACTTTGGGAGGCTGAGCTGGGTGGATCACCAGAGTTCAGGAGTTTGAGACCAGCCTGGCCAACATGGTGAAACCTCATCACTACTAAAAATACAAAAATTAGCTGGGTGTGGTGGCACATGCCTGTAATTCCAGCTACTCGGGAGGCTGAGGCAAGAGAATCACTTGAACCCAGGAGGCAGAGGTTGTAGTGAGCCAAGATCGCCCCGCAGCACTCCAGCCTGGGCGACAGAGTGAGACTCAAACTAAAAAAGAAAAAGAAAATAATGACTCATAAGAGCCAATCCAACATCTGAAGGGAATCTCTGTCATTAAGACTGAAACACACATATAATTTCTTAAGCGAAGCAGATAATCTAAGCAATTACTCTGCAAAATCAACAGCCCACACTGATTTAACCACTATAAGCATCTAAAAGATAGTTGCTCACGTCTGATACAAAGAATTCAGAACTAATTCAAATATAACAATTATTCTATCTCTACAGAAGAGAAAAAGATATTGGTTATTTCAGACCTGTCTCATGCATAGCAAGCTGGACTTTAGCATTTCAAAGAAGGTAACTTGATGGTGCCTAAGTCAATTGTCAGAACTTTTGTTCTCATGTCACATGAAAGCACCCACAATGGCAGGACAGATTGGAATAAATGTTACAAAAATATTGGTGAAGATGTTCTTACCTGGCAGTTTCAACTAGTAACAAAGCCTTGCCTTATTTGTAACTGTAACCCAAAATACGACTATAAAGGTAGGATAAAGCTCTGACTAACTCAAGGACTAGCTAACCATTTAGAAAAGGATGGCAATCAGGTGCCTAAATTGAAAATCTAGATGTTTCACCAATAATTTTCTGGTTAAATTATATTTTCTTTTGCCAAATGATTAAGCCTTTAATTGTTACAATAAAAATATTTATAGGTTTTACTTGCTCCACATGAGGAATACATTCAATGCCCTCTAGTAACAAAGGAATTCACTTTACAGGTGAAATACTTAAGGAATGATAGAACGTTCTCACTTTAAAACAGAAACTTATTTGTCTATATAATCCTTAAAGCTCTAGAAAGATAAAATAAACTAACATTATTTTAAACTAAAATTGTTCATTGTTTCAGAAGAAAATACATTCTAAATTGTCAGATGCTGTCAAAAATCAATACCATAGGCACAATCATATGCTCAATGGATGCATGTTGCACATTCTAAGCACACGATCAAGCACAACCCTGGATGATACACAATCTGGAGGTTGGGTACAAAAGAAAGATACCAACAAAAGTTAGCCTTGGCTGGGCATGGTGGCTCACGCCTGTAATCCCAGCACTTTGGGAGGCCGAGGCAGGCGGATCACAAGGTCAGGAGATCGAGACCACGGTGAAACCCTGTCTCTACTAAAAATACAGAAACAATTTAGCCAGGCGTGGTGGCAGACACCTGTAGTCCCAGCTACTTGGGAGGCTGAGGCAGCAGAATGGCGTGAACCCAGGAGGCTGAGCTTGCAGTGAGCCGAGATCGCGCCACTGCACTCCAACCTGGGCGACAGAGTGAGACTCTGTCTCAAAAA
>NW_012098432.1:5369989-5391231 GCF_000951045.1 Mandrillus leucophaeus
AAAAAAAAAAAAAAAAAAAGTTAGCTTTAAAAACATGATAAAAAGATCATTAAGGTACTTTTAACCAGAAATACTGCTCTTTAAAATGAAAGGAATATGCCTGTGGATTCATGCTTTTGGTTGTAAATGAGCAAAGAATCTCATAAACTAAACTTGCAGTTCTATTGAAAATCTAACCCTGAAGCCCATTAAAAGACCTCCAGAAAGAGATGACTTCTACAGAGAGCTTCCTCATAATACATGGGCAAAAAGAAAGACTACATCAGTATAAGCAGCTTCCCCCAATGACTTTTCCTATCAGGGTAGAATAAAAGACAATTCTATTATTAATACTCATTCTCTTCCTATTTGCAATACTCTTTCCTTTCTATTGCTGGAAATTACTGGACTGCTAAAAATGGTCACCTTACTCTTCTGTTCCCTTCTTTCAACTGCCTTCTTTCCTATAAGGCCCTCTGAGCTCCTTAATTTGCCTTTCTCAAATAATTATAATGCCTCCAATCTTTTCAAATTTGGGTTCGTCATCTGGCTGTATATCCCTCTAATAAAGATTAATCCAGATTAAAAGATTAAACTAGATCTTAACTGGAATCTAAGCTCCCGAAAATTAACTAATGCTTCTGTTACCTTATAGAGGCTCAAATAAACTCAGAAGTTGGGGATTTAAATGACTAATGACAAAAGTTACATAGCTTCAGGTACTATGCTTATTACCTGGGTGACAAAATAATCTGTTCACCAATCCCTCATGACACACAATGTACCTGTATAATAACCCTGCACATGTACCCTGACCTAAATAAAAGTTAAAAAATAAATAAACAAAGCTATGCAGCACCGGGAAGAATTCTTCAGGTGCCCAGGAAGGGAGTATTTAGGTTAGCCCGGGCGCAGAGGGGAATCTGATGTCTAGCAAGAGGAAACTGGGTCCTGACTGGCTTCACTACCAGCTGCCTAAAGTGCCCTTGGTGCCCAGATACATTTCAACTGCATCCAGGCCATAGTAACTGTGATCTTCATGCAAGCTCTCATACTACACTGGTCTTAGAATCTGGGTGTTAGGGGTGCAACCCAGCATGACACCAACTTTGGCAGCCATGGGAGTGCCTGTGTTGCCAGCACTCCCAACTCTGGGCAATGCAGCATGGAGAGACATTCATTCCAACTGGGGAAGAAAAGGGAAGAGTACAGGAAATTTTGTCTTGCAACCCGGTACCAGCTCAGTCACAGTAAAGCACAGCATTGGGCAGAATCCCAAAGCCCCTGATTCTGAGCCACTGCTCCATACAGCCCTTTAGGCCAGGCCAGAAGGGAAAGAGAGGTAGAAAAAATATATAGTAGAAAGTTTATTCAAAGAAATAATAACAGAGAACTTTCAACCTAGAGAAAGATATAAATATCCAGGTATAAGAAGGTCAAAGAATACAAAGAAGATTCAACCCAAATAAGACTACCCGAAGGCATATCATAATCAAGGTCCCAAAGGTCAAAGATCAAGGGAAATCCTTAAAGCAGCAAGAGAAAAGAAGCAAATAACATATAAAGGAGTTCCTATACATCCGGCAACAGACTTCTCAGTGGAAATTTTATAGGCCAGGGGAGAGCGGAATGACATCTCCGAAGTGCTGAAGGGAAAAACTTCCAACTGAGTATACTGTATCCAGCAAAGTTATTCTTTAAACATGAAGAAAAAATAAAGACTTTCTCAGACAAACAAAAGCTAGGGGAATTCGTCATCACCAGACCTGTCTTACAAGAAATGGTAAAGGTAGTTCTTTATTCTGAAAGAGATAGACACTTACATGTAGCAAGAAATAATCTGAAGGCATAAAATTCACTGGTAAAAGTAAGCACATATACAAATTGGGAATACTCCAATACCGTAATTGTGGTGTATAAAGCACTCAGATTTTTAGTATAAAGACTGAAAAGCAAATCTATCAAAAATAATAACCACAACAATTTGTTGAGATACGCTGTATAAAGACATAAATCAAGAAAACATAAAGTTAAAAAGTGGAGGAATGAAGTTACAGTGTTATAGTTTTTTTTTTTTTTTGCTTGTTTCTTTTCTTTGTGATTAAAGTTGCCATCAGTTTAAAATAATTTGCAATAACTGTAAGATGTTTTCTGTAAGTCCCATGGTAACCACAAAGCAAAAACCTTTAATAGACACATTAAAAAAAAAGCAGGAAATTAAAACATACTACCAGAGAAAATCACTTATTTACTAAGGAATACAGTAAGAAAAAAAGAAAGGAGGAAAGTAATTCTAAAACAACCAAAATACAAGTAACAAAATGGTAGTAGTAAGTCCTTAACTATCCATAATACCATGAACTAAATTCTACAATTAAAAGATACATGACTGGGCATGGTGGCTCATGCATGTAATCCCAGCACTTTGGGAGGACAAGACAGGCAGATCATCTCAGATCAGGAGTTCGAGACCAGTCTGGCCAACATAGTGAAACCCCATCTCTACTAAAAATACAAAATTAGTTGGGCATGGTGGTGCACACCTGTAGTCCCAGGTACTCTGTAGGCTGAGGTGGGAGGATCGCTTGTGCCCAGGAGTTGTAGGTTGCAGTGAGCTGAGATCAAGTCACTGCACTCCAGCCTGTGTGAAAGAGTGAGACTCTTTCTCAAAAAATAAAAATATAAGACATAGAATGACTTAATAAATTTTAGAAAAAGACTCAACTATATGCTACCTACAAGAAACTCACTTCACAAAGACACAGAGAATGAAAGTGATGAGGGCCAGACGAGGTGGTTCATACCTGTAATACCAGCACTTTTGGAGATGAAGGTCAGCTGACCACTTGAGCTCAGGAGTTTGAAACCAATCTGGGTAACATAGTGAAACCTCATCACTACAAGAAGTACAACAATTAGCCAGGTGTGGTGGCACCCGTCTGTAGTCCCAGCTACTAAGTAAGCTGAGGTGGGAGAATCTCCTGAACCTAGGAGCTGGAGGTTGCAGTGAGCTGGGCTCACTCACACTATTGCACTCCAGCCTGAGTGGCTGAGCAAGACTCTTTCTAAAAAAAAAAAATTTTTAAAAAATTAAAACAAAGTGATGAGTTTAAAGGATATTCTATAAAAATGGAAATTTTTAAAAAGCAAGAATAGCTATATTTACATCAGATAAAATAGATTTCAAATCAAAAACTGCAAAGAGAGACAAAGAAGGCCACTATCTAATAATTAAGGGGTCAATTCAGTAAGAAAATATAAAAATTATAAATATATATGCACCCAACATTGGAGCACTGAAACATATAAAGTAAACATTAATAGATCAAAAGGAAGAGATAACTGCAATACAACAATAGTAGAGGACTTCACTATCCCTCTATTATACCCCTCTGTTATTATCCCTCTATTAATAGCAATGGACAGATCACTGAAAACAGAAAGTCAACAAAGAAATATCAGAATTAAGCTACACTCTAGATCAAATGAACTTAACTGACATTTACAGAACATTTCATGCAAACTGTTGCATAGTACACATTCTTCTCATTGGACATGCAACATTCTCCAAAATTACCACATGCTAGGCCACAAACAAATCTTATGGTTTTTGTTTTTGTTGTTGTTATTTTGAGACAGGGTCTTGCTCTGGCACCCAGACCAACGCAGCTCACTGCAGCCTCGACCTCTGGGCTCAAGTGATCCTCCCACCTTAGCCTCAAAGGTAGCTGGGAATACAGGCACATGCCACTATACCTGGATAATTTTTCTATTTCTTTTTGTAGAGACGGGGTTTCACCATGTTGCCTGGACTGGTCTTGAACTCCTTGGCTCAAGCAACCCTCCCACCTCAGTCTACCAAGTAGCTGGAATTATAGGCATGAACTACTACACTCGGCCTTATAAACACATCCTAACAAATTCAAAAAAAAAATTATATCAAGTATCTTTTCTGACCACAATTAAATAAAACTAGAAATCAATAACAAAAGGAATTTTAGAAACTGCATAGATACATGGAAAGTAAACAATGTGCTCCTGGACGACCAATGGGTCAATGAAGAAATTAAGAAAGCAATTACAACATTTCTTGAGACAAATGAAAATGAAAACACAACATACCAAAACCTATGAGATAAAGCAAAAGCAGTTTTAAGAGGAAAGTTTATAACAATAAACACCTACATCAAAAAAGTGGAAAGTTGTTAAGTAAACAACCTAATGATGCACATCCAAGAACTAGAAAAGCAAGAACAAACAAACCCAAAATTAGTAGAAGAAAATAAATAATAAAGATTAGAGCAGAAATAAATGAAATTGAGACTCGAAAACAATACAAAAGATCAGAAAAGGAAAATCTGGTTTTTTGAAAAGATAAATAAAATTTTAAAACCTTTATTTAGACTAACAAAAACTAAAGAGACAAGACCCAAAGAAATAAAATCAGAGATGAAAAAGGAAATATGACAACTGATACCACAGACATATAAAGGATCATTAGAAACTATTATAAACACCTATATGCCAATAAATTTGAAAACTTAGAAGAAATGGACAAATTCCTGGGCACAGACAACCTACCAAGATTAAATCATGAAGATATAAAAGATCTGAAAAGACCAATAATATGTAACAAGATAGAACAGTAATAAAGAGTTTCCCAACAAAGAAAAGTCCAGCACCTGAAGGCTTCACTGCTGAATTCTACCACACACTAAAGAAAAAACTAATATTGATTCTACTCAAAAAGAGGAAGAAATACTTTCAAACTCATTCTATGAAGCCAGCATTACTCTCATATCAAAATCAAACAAAGATTAAAAAAAGAAAGAGAGAAAAAAGGAAAGAAAAGAAAGAAAGAAAGAAGAGAAAGAAAGAAAGAAAAAGAAAGAAAGAAAGAGAAAGAAAGAAAGAGAAAGAAAGAAAGAAAAAGAAAGAAAGAAAGAGGAGGGAGGGAAGGAAGGAAGAAAGGAAGGAAGGAAGGAAGGAAGGAAGGAAGGAAGGAAGGAAGGAAGGAAGGAACGAAGGCAGGGAGGACTAGGCCAGGCACTTTGGGAGGCCAAGGCAGAATTGCTTGAGCTCAGGAGTTGGAGACCAGCCTTGGCAACACTGCGAGACCCCATCTCTACCACAAAAAAAAATTAACTGGGCCTGGTAGCACATATCTATAGTCCCAGCTACTCAGAAGCCGAGGTGGGAGGATTGCTTGAGCCTGGGAAGTTGAGGCTGGTGACAGAGTGAGACCCTGTCTCCAATAAAAAAAGAAAACTACAGACCAATAATTCTGATGAACATAGATACAAAACTCCTCAACAAAATACTAGCAAACCAAATTTAATAATATATAAAAATTTGCAAGTGTGGAACCATTCTTGCATCATGGGATGAATCCCATTTGATCAAATGATGCAAGAATGGTTCCACACATGTAAATCAATAAATGTGATATATCAGATTAATAGAATCAAAGGACCTTGGAGGCCAAGGCAGGCAGATTGCTCGAGGCTAGGAGTTAGAGACCAGCCTGGGCAACACGGCGAAACCCTATCTGTACTAATATTACAAAAATTAGCCAGGCGTGGTTGTGCATGCCTGTAATCCCAGCTACTCAGGAGGCTGAGGCATGAGAATTGCTTGAACCCAGCAGGCAAAGGTTCAGTGAGCTGAGATTGTACTACTGAACTCTAGCCTGGGTGACAGAGCAAGATTCTGTCAAAAAAAAAAAAAAAATCAAGAATAAAAACAAAATGATCATTTCAGTACATTCCAAAAAAGTATTATGTAAAATTCAATATCTTTGCATGATGAAAACATTTGACAAACTGGATATAGAAGGAACATATCCCAAAACAATAAAGACCATGTATGACACACCCACAACTAGCATAATACTGACCAGGAAAAAATTGAAAGCCCTTCCTCTAATATCTGGAATAAGACAAGAATGCTCACTTTCACCACTTTCATTAAACATAGTAGTAGAAGTCCTAGCTAGAGCAGTTAGACAAGAGAAAAGAATAAAGGGCATCCAAATTGGAAAGGAAGAAGTCAAATTGTTCTCATTTACAGATGACATAATTTTTATATTTAGAAAAACTTAAAGATGTTGGCCAAAAAACTAGTAGAACTGATAAACAAATTTAGTAAAGTTGCAGGATATAAAAACAACATACAAAAATCAGTAGCATTTCTATATGCCACCAGCCAATAATCTGAAAAAAGTAATCAAGAAAGCAAGCCCATTTACAACAGCTACAAAATACAGATTACATAGGAATAAATTTAAGCAAAGAAGCAAAGGAATACTACAATGAAAACTATAAAACACTGATGAAAGAGATTAAAGAAGACATAAAAAAATGGAAAAATAGCTCATGCTCATGAATTGGAAGAATTATTATTGTTAAAATGACCATATTGTTGTTCAAATGTCCATACTTTTTAGACCCAAAGAAATCTGCAGATTTAATGCAATCTCTATCAAAGTACCAATTACATTCTTCATAGAAATAGAAAAACAATCCTAAAATGTGTATGGAATCACAAAAGATCCTGAATAACCAAAGCAATTCTGAGCACAAAGAACAAAACTGGAGGTACTACATTACCTGACTTCAAAATATACTACAAAGCTATAGTAACCAAAACAGCTCAGTACTTGCATACAAACAGAAACACAGACTATTGGAACAGAATTGAAAACCCAGAAATAAATCCACACATTTACAGCTAACTTATTTTTGGCAAAGGTGCCAAAAATATACACTAGGCAAATGACAGTCTCTTCAATTAAAGGTGCTGGGAAACTCGATATTTGCATGTAGAATGAAATTAGAACACTATTTCTCACATCATATACAAAAATTAAATCAAAATGGATTAAAGAATTAAATGTATGGCCTAAAACTATGAAACTACTGAAAACAAAAACAAAAACAAAAAAAACAGGGAAATGCTTTAGCACGTTGGTCCAGGCAAAGATTTTTTGGTGTAAGACTTCAAAAGCACAGGCAACAAAAGCAAAAATTGACAAATGGGATCACATCCACCTGAAAAGCTTCTGTACAGCAAAGAAAAAAATCAGCACAGTGAACAGACAACCTACAGAATGGGAGAAAATGTTTGCTAGCTATCCATCTGACAAGGAATTGATAAAAGACTATATAAGGAACTCAAACAAATCAATAACCAAAAAAAAAAACAATCCAATTAAAAAAATAACAAAATATTTGAATAGTCATTTATCAAAAGGAGACATACAAATGTTCAACAGGTATATTTTAAAATGCTAAACATGACTAACAGTCAGGGAAATGCAAATCAAAATCATGATGAGATATCATCTCATCCCAGTTAAAATGGCTTTTATTCAAAGGACAGAAAAATAACAGATGCTGGCAAGGTTACAGAAGAAGAGGAATGCTCGTACATGGTTGGTAGAAATGTAAATTAGTATAGCCACTATGGAAAGCAATATGGATGTTCCTCAAAGAAACAAAAATAGAACAAACATATAATCCAGTAGTCCCACTGCTGGGTATGTATCTAAAAAAAAAAAAAAGGAAATCAATATATTGAAGAGACATCTGCACCCTCATATTTATAGCAGCACTATTCAAATAGCCACGATATGGAATCAACCTAAGTTATGGAATGGATAAACTGGTAAAGAAAATATAGTATATATACACAAAGGAATCAATCTCATTCAGTCATAAAAAAGAATGAAATCCTGTCATTTGCAGCAACATGAATTGAAGTGGGGGACATTATGTTAAGTGAAATAAGATAGGCACTGAAAGACAAATATTGTGTGTTCTTACTTATATTTGGGAACTAAAAACTTTGATCTCACAGAGGCAGTGAATAGAATGGTGGTTACCAAAGGCTGAGAATGATAGGGGAGAGGGGGCTGGAGTATGAAGAGGGGTTGGATAATAGGTACAAAAGTATAGTTAGATAAAAAGAATAAGTTCTAGAGCTCAATCGCTTGACAGAATGACTACAGTTAATGATAATTTACTGTACATTTTTAAATAGCTAGAAGAGAAGATATGGAATGTTCCCAACACAAAGAAATTATAAATGTTTGAGGTGATAGATATCCCAATTACACTGATTTTTTCATTACACATTGTATTCATGTATCAAAATATTACATGGTTCCCATAAATATGTATAATTATTGTTTGTGTATAAATTTAAAAAATAAGATTTATTTATGTAATACCCCACCCAGCATTTTTGCCTTTCACAATCAGAACAATTAAAGTTAGATAGCGACTGATATAACCAGTTAACAATGATGTGTTTCTATTCTCTCAATGGGTACCCCAGGACTATTCTTTCTGTGTACTTATCATATGGCCCTTCAGTGCTTGCCACATCAAAATGTTATATTTTCACATACTTTCATATAGTCATTTGGCCTTTCTTTCAATGTATTCAAAACAAACTCTCCAGCTGCTCATATTTACTTAAGATCCCGAGTTGAAAGTTACTAGGATGTATCCAGAACACAAGATTTCACCTGTTTATACAAAGATTAGTTCCCAAAATAATACATGATTCAATACATAGCCAGTTTATACCTGACTGTGACCCAATGGCACATAAAACAGCTCAAGCTTTAGAAGCCAAAAGACTAATATGTACTTATTAACTAGATAACAGTGTTACTCTCAACTTCTACTCACAAGTTACTATGGATTGAATGCTTGTCTCCCCTCAAAAATCCATGTTGAAATCTTAACCCTCAATGTGATGGTGTGAGAAGATGGGGCTTTTGGAAGGTAATTAGCTCATGAGATTGGAGCTTTCAAAAATGGGATTAATGGCCTTATGAAAGGGACCTCAGCATTCTTTTGTTCTATCATGTGAGGATACAAAGATAAGTCACTGCCTGAAACATGAACAGGACCCCTAACAGAACTCTACTATACTGGCACTCTGATCTCAGATTTCCAGCCTCCAGAACTGTGAACAATAAGTGCATGTTCTTTAAGCCATTCAGACTGTGGTAATTTGTTATAGCAGCCAAACAGACTAAGACACCATTTCAAGAAAGGATCTGTCTCAGAAACCATTATGAACACTTATATGCACACAAACTAGAAAATCTAGAGGAAATTCCTAGATAAATTCCTAGACATACAAAATCTCCCAGGATAGAATTAGGGAGGAATTGAAACACTGAACAAACCAATATCAAGTTCCAAAATTAAATCAGTAATAAAAAATTTACCAGCCAAAAATAGTCCCAGACCAGATGGACTCACAGCTGAATATACCACACATACAAAGAAGAGCTGGTACCAATCCTACTGAAACTATTCTTAAAAATCGAAGAGGAACAACTCTTCCCTAACTCATTCTATGAAGCCAGTATCACCTTGATACCAAAGTCTGGCACAGACCCAATGATAAAAGAAAACTACTGACCAATATCCCTGATGAACACAGATGCAAAAACCCTTGACAAAATACCAGCAAACTGAATCCAGTGGCATATCAAAAACTTAATTCACCATGATCAAGTCGGGTTCATTACTGGGACACAAGTTGGTTCAACATACACAAATCAATACACGTGATTCACCACATAAAAGGAATCAAAAACAAAAAAAATCGGATTATTTCAATAGACACAGAAAAGGCTTTTGATAAAATCCAACATCCCTTCATGATAAAAACCCTCAACAAACTGGGTATTGAAAGAATATACTTCAATAAGAGCCATCTATGACAAATCCACCACCAACATCATAATAAACAGGCAAAAACTGGGAGCATTCCCCTTGAGAAAAGAACTGGAATAAGACAAGGATGCCCACTCACATTACTCCTATTCAACGTTGTACTAGAATACTTTGCCAGAGCAATAAGGCAAGAAAAAGAAATAAAAGGTATCTAAGTAGGAAAAGAAAAAGTCAAATTATATTTCTTCACTAATGATAAAATTCTACACCTAGAAAACCCTAAAGACTAAACCAAAAGGCTCCTGGACCTAATAAAAGACTTCAGTAAAGTTTCAGGATACAAAATCAATGTACAAAAATCAGTAGAATTCAATAACATTCAAGTTGAGAGCCAAATCAAGAATGCAATCTCATTTATAATAGCCACAAAAAAATAAAATAAAATAAAATATTTAGGAATACAGATAACCAAGGAGGTGAAATATTTCTACAAAGATAACTACAAAACACTATTAAAATAAATCAAAGAAGATCACGGACAAATAGAAAAACATATGTTTTTAGATTGGAAGAATCAACATCATTAAAATGGCCATACTGCCCAAAGCAATCTACAGATTTAATGCTATTTTGATCAAGCTACCAACATCATTTTTCACAGATCTAGAAAGAACTATTTTAAAATTCATATGGAACAACAAAAAAAAGAACTCAAATAGCCAAAGCAATCCTAAGCAAAAAGAACAAAATCAGAAGCACCATACTACCTATCTTCAAACTATACTATCGGGCTACAATAACCAAAAGAGCATGTTACTGGTACAAAAACAGACACATAAACCAATTGAACAGAATGGAGGGCCAGCAATAAAGCCACATCCCAATAGTCACCTGATTTTAAACAAAGTCAACAAAAATAAGCAATAGGGAAACAACTCTCTATTCAATAAACGGTGCTAGGTTAACTGCCTAATCATATGCAGAAGAAGGAAACTGGACTCTTACATTTCACCATATGCAAAAATTAACTCAAGATGGATTAAATATTTAAATGTAAGTTCTCGAACTATAAAAATCCTAGAAGAAAACCTAGGAAACACTATTCTGAACATCAGCCTGGGGAAAGTATATATAACTAAGTTCTCAGAAGCAATTGCAACAAAAACAAAAGTTGAAAAGCAGGGCCTAATTAAAAGACATTCTGCACAGCAAAAGAAACTAATAGAGTAAACAGAAAACCTGTAGAATGGGATAAAATATTAGCAAACTATACATCCTACAAAGTATGCATCCTAAAACTATGCATTCTAATATCCGGAATCTATAAAGAACTAAAACAATTCAACAAGCAAAAAATAAATGACCCCATTTAGAAATGGGGAAAAGACATGAACAGACATTTCTGAAAAGAGGATATATGAGCAGCCAACAGATACATTAAAAAATGCTCAACATCACTAATGATGAGAGAAATGCAAATCAAAACCACAATGAGATACCATCTCATACCAGTCAGAATGGCTACTATTAAAATGTCAAAAAATAAGAGATGCTGGTGAGGCTACAGAGAAAAGGAAATTATTATATACTGTTGATAGGAGTATAAGTTAGTTCAGTCACTGTGGAAAGCAGTTTGGACAGAATTCCTCTGGAAGGAGAGTCTTAATTTCTTTATACCAGCTATCATATAGGAAGGCAGCAGAAAGGTTAGAGTAATATTTTTAGGCTTTATGGCTGTCTTTGGGGTTGCCCCCAAGCCATGACCCATTTTGGAGGAGACAAATTCTGGTTTCCATGGCTTGCTTGGGGGAGAATGAGCGGTGAGGACAGGAGGGCAGGAGAAGGTCAGAAAAAGACTTTGCTTCTGAGGCTACTTCTGAGGCTTTCACTTGGTAGTATCATTTTCTGAGCTCCAACATTATCGAATTTAAGAGGGCATAATAATTACTGTACAGAATTATATACAAAACCATGTGCTTTAATTTAAGGCATTTAAATTTAATTTAAATAAACAAGAAATGTTAAGACTAACTCTAATTTTACTAAATTCTTGACCAACTTTAGAATTTAACCTCCTAAGTAAGTTGCAACACCATTGTAATATATGGTCCCACTTCGTAGTTTATAATCAAAGGAGAAAGGCAAGACCAAACAAAAGTTTAATCCATGGAAATTTAAAAGAAGAAGCAATGATTTTTGACAAGTTAGTCTCCATATTGGAGGCATTTGAGCACATCCTTTGAGCAGGAGGACAGGTTTTATAGGTGCAAAGAAATGGAAGAACATCCCTGTATTACTAAATCAGAAAGTAATGGAATAAATATGGATGAATGAAAATACACAGCTTTTTGGGGAGAAATAGAATGACCATAGCTAGAGCATGGGTTAAATGTAGAGAAGTAGTGGAAAAAAAAAGACCAGAATATGATGCACAAATGATAAAGTTACTGTCTGTTAGCTTGAAACCCACCGTTCAACCCAGCAGCCGTGGCTCCTTCCTGTGGCTGAATCCAGTTTGTAGTTTTCTCAATGCTTGAAGAACTAGCTTCATCCACTGCCTCACTCCTCCTGCAAGACACCAGACCACTTGAGTAACACGTCCTCCTCACTGATCTGTTTCAGCTCCACAAGTTTACTCATCTAAGGTTGTAAAATTTAATGATTCCAAAGAGTGTTCTTTGTTCCCTACTTCCTAAGAGTGGTAGATGCTTCCTGCAGTTGTTACTTGTATACCCCTATATTTCTTTCTTGCCTTTTTTTTTTTTCTTTTTCTTAGACAGAGTCTGGTTCTGTTGCCTCGGCTGAACAGAAGTGATGAAATCATAGTGCACTGCAGCCTCAACTTCCTGGGCTCAAGCAATCCTTCCACCCCAGCCTCCTGAGTAGCTGGGACTACAGGTGTTCACCAGCACACCTTGCTAATTTTTAAATTATTTGCAGAGACAGGGTCTCCCTATGTTGTGCACGCTGGTCTTAAACTCCTTGGCTCAAGTGATCCTCCCACCTCAGTCTCCCAAAGTGCTGGGATTATAGGAGTGAGCCACCACATTCAGCTATACTTCTATATTTCTGTTTTTACCTTTATAGTTACCCAGTTAACAATTATTTATATTAGATTTTAACTATTTATATAACTACTGTGATTTTTGTCTCCTGCCTAGACCCTGACTGATGGCGTTAGCTTAGGCTGTATTATAGAAGGCCTTAAACCCCAAGCTAAGGAATTCTTGTTGGCATGTGGAAGCCACTGAAGACTTTCTAGTCAGCGAGTAAAACGTTTTAACCTATGTCTGAAAAAGTTACGTCTGGTAATGCTGTGAAAAATAGATTGTAAGAGGCCAAAGTTTTGAGTGAGGAAGACAAGCTCAAGGCCACTTCAGGATGATTTTTCCAAGAAAATAAAGGTCTTCAGGCCAACAGATATCCATCAAGTTAGAAAACATAAACATATAAACCAAAGAATTGAAGATAATGAGTAAATGGTTTAAATTTACATTCCCCAAAAGCAAAAGGCCTATGTGATTTCAGAAATAAATTATATTAAATATCTAAGGGATAGTGCCAATGTTATTTCAACTGTTCTAGAGCTTATAGGAAAAAAAAAAAAGGAAAACTTGTAAATTATTTTCATAAAGCCAGCATAACATTAACATAAAAACATTAAAAAGCACACAAAAAGCTATAGTCTAACTGTGTTTATAAATATCAATGCAAAAATTCTAACTAAAATATTAGAAAATGGGATTTTCAGCAGAAAAGCATAATTATTTGATGTATAAAGTGAGTTTATATGAAGAACAAAGATAGGTTTCAATATTGAGAAACCTACTGATACAATTCACTACATTAAAAAAGAAACATAATGTAAGCATCTTCAGAGTTGCCAGCAACAGCATTTAATAATATTCAACATTTCATCTTGATAAATAATAATTATAATAACTCAATAAGAATGGATAAATCATAAATATAATGATATAAATTAAACTGATGCTTAATAATAAAATACCAGGAACATTCCCATGTAAGTCAGGATCAATAAGTATGCCCACTAACTTTTACCATAATTGTTTAATATTCTTCTGAGAGTCTTAGTCAAAAAAATTAGAAAAAAAGAAACAGAAAGCAAAGACATTGGAAATAAAAGGGCAGAATTATCACTTTCTGCAAATGATGTATTTGTGTAAGTGGAAAAATAAAAGAACCAACTGTAAAACTATTTTTATAAAGCAGAAGTTGGCTAGGTTCAAAATCAATATAAAAATCAAAAATCTTATATATAGAAGGCAAAAGTTATATTAACAAGGTTAAAATTACATATAGCGATTTCTTTTACAATAAAAAAGCAATATACTTAATAAGAAATGTGCGAGATCTCCATAAAGAAAACATTAAAAGTAACTGAAGGACATAAAAGGCACTCTCATATTGTTAGTGGCATATATCTGTTTTAAAGATTGAAGAGGTTTTTAAATTGATATGGAATGATCTTCAAAATAATATGGTTAAATTTTAAAAGCTAGGCACACAACCCTGTGTATAGTGTGCTTTCACTTGTAGCCAAAAAAAAAAAAACAAAAAACAAAAAAACCGGATCTAGTACTAACTCTATTTTACAGGATACTGAGACACAGATATATATAGAATATCTGAAAGAATACACAAGAAACTGGTGATGGTAGTTGCTTTGGGGAAATGGAAGTAAGTGCTAAAATAAGAGGAGGACTTATTTTCTCTGCTGTATTGCTCAAATTCTTTTGCCATGTGAATATACTATTGTATGACTGTCACAAAGAAAAACTGATTAAACAGATGGAAAAACCCAACAGTCACTGTCAAAAGACATAGCATTTCTTTTCATTCGAAGAATATGGAAACATACAAAGATGTTTTCACAAAGCAGAAGATAACAAGCATGCTCCCAGACTGAGGTCTCCTCGAAAGCCTGAATTTTCACCTGGAAGTGTCCTGGTCGTCTCTTATTTTATATAACTAGTTGATTCACTTCCCAATAATTTGCCATTCATGAAACTTTAAATCCTCTAAGAGTTTCTATTGCCATTTTTCTGCTAAACACATTGCTATCTCATTAAGACAACAATGGAATTACCCATTAAAAATTATAAATTTTTAAACAAGTTATTTTTATCACTCCAGGTATAAGATAATAGGTTTTACTGTGGAAGTGGCACTGGGCTAATAAAAAATAGATAACTATTGACTTGTTATAATTATATTCCTTGGGGAGGTTTACTTAAAAAGAATGCCCTGGATCCTGGGAGCCTTTTTTTTTTTTTTTAAATAATAAGATCTCACTGTTACCCAGGCTGAAGTGCAGTGGCATAATCACAGCTCACTGCAATCTTGACCTCCTGGGCTCAAGTAATCCTCCAGCCTCAGCCTTCCAAGTAGCTAGGATTACAGGTGTATGACACCATGCCTGGTTAATTTTTTGAGAAGGAGTTTCTCCATGCTCCCCAGGCTGGTGGGCTGGTCTTGAACTCCTGGGTTCAAGTGATCTGCCTGCCTTGGCCTCCCAAAGTGCTGGGATTACAAGCCTGAGCCACCACACCTAGCCCTGGGAGATTTTCAATAGTATTTTCTGAAACTCTTGTTTATCTTTGTGTGGTTAAAGGAACACTTGACCGTATAAAGAAAACAGACCAATTGGCTGGGCACGGTGGCTCATGCCTGCAAAAAAAAAACACCTGAGGTCACGAGTTCGAGACCAGCCTGGTCAACATGGTGAAACCCCATCTCTATTAAAAATACAAAAATTAGCTGGGCGTGGTGGCATGCACCTGTAATCCCAGCTACTCGGGAGGCTGAGGCAGGAGAATTACTTGAATCCAGAAGGTAGAGGTTGCAGTGAGCCAAGAGTAAGGCCAAGATCACACCACCACACTCCAGTCTGGGTGACAGAGTAAGACTCCGTCAAAAAGAAAAAGAAGAAGAAGAAGATGAAGGAGGGGGAGGAGACGGAGGAGGAGGAGGAGGAGGAGGAGGAAGAAGAAGAAGAAGAAGGAGGAGGAGGAGGAGGAGAAGGAGAAGGAGAAAGAGGAGAAGGAAGAAGAAGAAGAAGGAGGAGGAGGAGGCGGAGGAGGAGGAGAAAAAGATCAATAGAGAGGTATCTGGTCTTGAGACACAATCTTTTCAATTAAACTTTCTATGCATTTGTCCATCTTGTCTATTTTTCTTGAGTTCTTTTTTCTTTTCTTTGTACCCAGATGAGCTCATTTTCTTGAGTTGTTATGTAGCTGGCAGATAAAAAAAAATTCTGCCAATCAAATGATGCTTCCTTAAATCTCATCTCTGTTGATGTTCTAGTCTTTAAGCTTGACTCAGTCCCCTTCTTGAATTCCAAGCCTGACATGTGGATTCCCTATACCTGAGGTCACTGTATTGATTCCCTGCCTATGGTCTACTCCCTCTACATCTAGTCTCCACTCTGGCTTGACACTCTCCAACAAACTTTAGTCTAAGACCTGCTCTTCCTGGGACAGCCCCTAGAGTATATTACCTTCAGCCAGTGTGTAGTCTAACCCAGTGGAGGACACAAATAAGATCTCACGTCAAATCATCACTGCTGCTCCAACTTAGGAGGTGGGTAGCCGAGATAGATAAGGAGTTATTTAATCTCTGGGAATCAAACACTTTAAAAATCTTGTAATTTTCAATAATGAACATTCCCCTAACTCTTGTCAGAATTCTGATGCCACTATAAGTTCTCCCTTACGTTCCTCCCATCCCCACCACACATACACACACAAACACACGTGCACACACACACACAAAAAAACCAGACACATACAAACCCATTTCTTTAAATAAATAAAATACTTGAGCAATTTCTTCATAGTCTTGAGGACAGAAATTGAGTCTCAAACATACCAGGAGCTTTACTAAATTCTCTATATACATCTTTCACCTTCATAGATGAATGAAGGGGTTTCTGCCAACACTTCAGTAAATTATAAAAGCAAAATATTTCTGTTTTGAGGGTTGAATTATTAGGGGAAAAACCAATATGAAACCTATTTAAAAAATGTATAACACAAGAGAAGGATAGCACTTACTCTACAAGTAAGAATTCGATATAATCCCCAGCCTGAAGGAGCTCAAGAGTTGAGCAAATCGAATTAATCATACAAATTACAAGACTTCTAAAATACAAAAAAAGAAGATAAAGAGATTAAAAAGATAGAAGACACGATAATGAATACAGAAAATAGTCATATTTCTAACCTTTGGAACCTGTAAATAACAGAAAACTCTAAAGGACAAAGGAAAATAAAGTAAGCAAAGGTAATAATCAATGATACCTAAAAGAAAACCTTTCCAACTTAAGAAGTTATTTGATTCCAGAGTTGAGATATTCCTACATGTAAGGAAAAATTAATAAATATATTATGATGACTTTTAAAGCTCAAAAGTAAAGAAAGACTCTTAAAAAACTTCTAGACAACACAAAATGAAATTACATATAACAGAATGAAAGGGAATTTGCCTTCTTTTTTGCAATTCTAAATGCTAGAAACAATATAATTAAAACTAGGTCTAAATCTCCCATAAAAAACTAAAGTTATTTTGTTTTTATGTTTGATAATTATATAAATATGCTTAATAATGTTTTGAAAATTTTAATGGCTTAAAGTAGAATTTAAAATAGACTGTCCCAATTTCTAGATCACTGGAGAAGGTGGGTAAACCAATCTCTATATAGGAGAAAACAATACAGAATGGGGAGGAAGAAGAGTGTACTGAACAATTCAGAAAAGATAGCTGCCATTATACTCTTTCTGACAAAGAGTAAGATACAAACCGTACCCTCAGCCCTCTTCAGAGAGGCTTCTTGTGACTATACTTTGAAATTCATGACCTGATTATCCCAATAATAGGGACAGTTGTGTCTTACCGGAGTTTTAAATGCCAGACATATGGTGAGGAATTGTATTAAAATGTATCTGGGATTTGTTTTAATCGGGTATGGTAAGACATGCACACACAGAAACAGAAATGACCGTCATGAAGAAAGAAGGTTATACTCACACATCCTCAGAAACTGCACATCACATAGGGAAGCACCAAGGTCACTCAGGAGACAAAGGCGTAACGGGAAAGCATGGACCAAAGCCTTTCCTATGGTTTTTGCAAGAAGGAATGAGTAAGGTAAGGTAGGCAGATTTAGGAGAGGTTAGTTTGAATAACTTAGTGGACTCTGGGGTATAGGAATTCCCCCACTGCCTGGAACCTGCCCCTGGGGTGATCTTAGGGCAGGGGATGGGGCTTAACCTGTGGGAGCTCCATGAAAGAAGCAGTCGGTGTGTGTGGACTCTGGATTTACTCATTTACTCATAAAAACAGTATCACAGGAGAGTCATTTGCTAGCTCTAGAAATTAGCTAACCATAGGAGAAGCAGTCTTTTCAAAATTAACAAGACCCTCACATGTCAAAACATCATAAAATACAGAAAATAGAAAAATGCTAATATATGCATCCAGGAGTTACAGAAGCAGAGCAACTCACTGAGAGAAACCAGTAAGCAAAATTCCTAAATAAATAGATGCCATGAGGAAATAGAACCATAAAAAAGCAGAAAATCATAAAACTATAAGTTCTCTGAGAACAGTAATTGCCTCCATCTTATTCACAGTTAAATATATCCAGCAACTTTGACATTGTTTTAATAAATGTATTGAATGAATGACTGGGTCACTCACTTTAAAAATCAAACAATACTAGAGAAAACAAGGGCAAAGAGAATTGATAGTGATGAGTGCAGTAGAAAGAGACTGAGAGTCACTTAGAAAGGGCAAAGTTCTCAAGCACAGAAACAGACGTTAGCTGCTGAAAGGACAATAAGAAAAGCTGGTCTCAAACAAAGCTGTATTCTGATTCAGCATTGAAGTTTTCTGAAGTGGCTGTAGAGGAACTGAAACTATTTCTTTTTATTTTCACATGGATTCTTAAAATAATTCTTATTAATAATACCTAATATGCACTAATGGAAGACTAACCATAACCTTACATCACACAGAAAGTTCCAACTTGGAGGATGTAGAGCAACATGGCCTTCTAGAAACCTCCAGTGATCATTTATGCCACAGCAACACCAAACTGACCAACTATCCACCCAAAAAAGCACCTTCATAAGAACCAAAATCAGGTGAACAATCATAGTACCTGCTTTTTGTTTCTTTGTTTGCCATGCAAACCAACAACCTGCAGTAGTACCTGCTTTTAACATGTCAGAAAAGAGGCACTGAAAAAGGTAGGTAGAAAATACAGGCTTGAATTCTCTATACCACCCCTCCCCCATCCCCTGGAGTTAGCCACATGTCACAGAGAGAAAACTCTGTGTACTTGGGGGAGGGAAAGCACAGTGATTGTGAGACTTTGCATTGGAATTCAGTGCTGCACTGTCACAGTGGAAAGCAACAAGGGGCAAAACTCAGCCTGGGCCCACAGAGAAAGCATTTAAATCATCCCTAGCCAGAGGTGAATTATACATCCCAACAGTAAGAACCTGAGATCCAAAGAGTCGAACACCATGCGCTAAAGTGCTCTGGGGTCCTAAATAAATTTGAAAAACAGTCTAGTCCACAAAGACAGCAATTCCTGGGCACGTCCTGGTCCTGTGCTGGTCTTGGAGTCAGTATACTTGAAGTGCATGCGACCTAGTGAGACAGCAACCAGGGCAGCCAAAGGAGTGCTTACATGACCCCTCCCCCAAATCCAGGCAGCACCAATTGCAGCTCTGGGAGAGATTCCTTTTCTCTGCTTGAGAAGAAGAGAAGAGAGAGTAAAGAGGATTTTGTCTTATAACTTGATACCAGCTCAGCCACAGTAGAATAGGGCACCAGGCAGAATCCTGAGGCACCCATTCTAGGCCCTAGCTCCAGGATGACATTTATAGACATACCCTGGGCCAGAAGGAAATTCATTGCCTTGAAGGGAAGGCCTCAGTCCTGGCAAGATTAATAACCAGCTGACTAAAGAGCCCTTGAGCCCTGACTAGTCAGCGGTAGCTAAGTAGTACTCACCATGGGCCTTGAGTGAGACTCAGAGCTCTGCTGGCATCAGGTGTGACTCAGCACATTCCTAGCTATGGTGGTTTGAGAAAAGACTTCTGCTTAAGGAAAGGACAAGGAAGAGTAATGGGACTTCGTCTTATAGCTTGGATACCAGCTCAGCCACAGTGGGGTAGAGCACCAAGTGGGCTCTTGAGGTCTCTGATTCCAGGACTTAGATCCTGGATGGCTTTGCTAAACCTGCCCTGCACCAAAGGGGAGCCTACTGCCCTAAAGGGAGACACTGAAGAGGTCTTGGGCCTTGAGTGAATATTGGCAAGCTGTACTTGCTGTTGGTATTTGCTAGATTGTACTTGCTGTGGGTCTGGGACAGTGGTGACCGCAAGGAAAACTCTGCTTGAGGAAAGGGGAGGAAAGACTGGGACTTTCTTTTGTGGCTTGGGTTCCAGCTGAGTGTAGTAGAATAGAGCACCAGGTAGATTCCAAAAGTTCCTGACTTCAGACCCTAGCTCCCAGACAGCATCACTGGACCTACTAGGGGAAGGGGGAAACTCACTGCCCTGAAGGGAAAGACACAAGCCTGACTAGATTCTCCACATGCTAACTGAAGAGCCCTTAGGCCTTGAGTGAACATAGGTGGTAGCTAGGGAATGGTCACAGTGGGCTTTGGGCAAGACCCAGTGCTGTGCTGGCTTTGGGCCTGACCCAATATAGTCCTGGTGCTGGCGACCACAAGAGTGCTTGTGCCATCCTTCCCCAAGCTCCTAGGAGCTCAGAACAGAGCGACTCTGCTTGTTTGGGGAAAGATAAAGGAGGAGAACAAGAGTCTGCCTGGTAATCCAGGGAATTCTCCTGGATCTTACCTAAGATCACCAGGGTAGTACCTCTATGAGTCTGCAAAAGCCATTGTTTTACTGAGCTTGGGGTCTTCTAATGCAGATACAGCACCAAAGATTTTTATCACAACACTTAATTCCCTTTGAATACCTGGAAAGCCTTCTGAAGCAGGACAGGTACAAACAGACTGCAAAGACTACAATAAATACCTAACTCTTTAATGCCCAGACACCAAAGAACATCCAAAAGCATGAAGACCAGCAAAACATGACCTCACCAAACAAAGTAAAGAAGACACCAGGGACCAATCCCAGAGAGACAGAGATATATGACCTTTCAGACAGAGAATTCAAAAGAGCTCTTTTGAGGAAGCTCAAAGATATTCAAGATAATACAGAGAAGGAATTCAGATTCCTATTAGAAAAATTTAGCAAAGAGATTGCAATAATTTAAAAGAATCAAGTAGAAATTCTAGAGCCAAATTTATTGAGCGTTTTTAGCATGAAGGGCTGTTGAATTTTGTCAAAAGCCTTTTCTGCATCTATTGAGAAAATCATGTGGTTCTTGTCTTTGGTTCTGTTTATATGCTGGATTATGTTTATTGATTTGCGAATGTTGAACCAGACTTGCATCCCAGGGATGAAGCCCACTTGATCATGGTGGATAAGCTTTTTGATGTGTTGCTGAATCCGGTTT